>NC_142443.1:4886129-5190887 GCF_059453495.1 Arachis ipaensis | reverse complement strand
CTGATATATCCATTATTCACATTGTTTAATATTTTCATTCTCTACCTATACTATACTTTTGCATAAGATAACGTTATTCTAGACTTACTATTGTATTGGTGGAAGGCAATGGAAAGGGCTCGGTGGCCAACAAACAAAGCAACATGTCCCATAAGCTTGTCTTTCCTGGAGAAAGTGGTGCCACAAGAACACTGCCATTTGAGATCCCCACAGTGCTTCTCATGTGTTCTCAGATCAGACAGCACCGAGAACTGCTTCTGGTTGCACCTCTTGCACACGTACATCTTCGGACAATGGCTTCTCTTGTAGTGATTCTTTGCACATATCATTGACTTCAATGGCTGAAACTTTGCGTGCTTCTGGTTCCACCTACACCCTTCTTGAGGGCACGAGTACTTCTTCGGCAAGCAATCACCATTCTCGTTATTGTTCTGCTTCAAAGGGTTACTCAATGCGGCACTCGTTTTGTATTCATCCCCATGAGCTCTCATGTGCATCCTCAAATTCGCATCGCGCTTGAACCCCTTCCCACAAACACTGCAGTAATGTGTGTATTTCGCCAACAAATCCTCAGCATCCAATTCAATTATATCCAACTTCTTTGCTCCTTCTTTGGTATCACTAATTTCAACACTTGGATCATCATCATCGTTATTATTATTAACCTTACAATCAACACCAGTATTGTTATAGCTTTCACCTAGCCAATTATCCAGTGCCTCAGAATCAGTAGTACTAGAAAAGAAACCATGGCCATGACCTCTAATATTATTATTGTTATTATTGATCAATAACCTTTGATGTTGTTGGTGCAATTCATGGTGGTTGTTGGCGAAAGCAACAGTAGTAGCAATGGTACCTGGAGGAGGAGGAGGAGGAGGAGGAGGAGGAAAAGCGAGAGCGATCTGTTGGCAGGTGAACATCATTGAAGTTGCAGTAACTATGATTTCTTGGATTGTGGAGTTCATGCTTGAAACAGCCATGGAGGTAGTTGAGTCCTGAAGGTTCTGATCTGGGGAGAGAATAACACCAACGAGGGTCTGAACCTGATTAAGCTTGTCCTTGAGAACAGAGAGATTGAAGAGAAGGGAGCTTGAGTGTGAAGAAGAAGCTGTAGATGAAGAAGAAGAAGCAACAGAAGAGTTATTAACTATTTCCATAGATTGTTGTGACACCAAATCCTCGCTCCCAGGAGGAGGAGGAGGAGTAGGGAACATCTGCATCATCAACCCTTGATTTCGTTCGATACTTGTTGAAATCATTGCATATATTCTTCAATTCTTGAAAAACCTTTATGTGAATATATGTTCTCTTCTTATAATAAGCATAGATGCTGAATTTTTGTTTCTTTTTTAGATGAAACCTGAGAAGCAAACATATAAACATAGATAGATGAATTTAGGTACCATGATTATTATGATAATGATACTAGATAGACAGAGAAAGTGAAGTCAACTGAGAGATATAAGAGGGTGGAAGTACGTTCATCCCCACTTACAACCTCCCTTGCATGAACCCAATTGAATAGTGGGGACCACATTAATTCATTCAAGATCTTAAACAAATTGCAACTAGTGCATGCCCCCATGGGGGTATCACTTTATCGGACTACACACAATTAATATTAATCATTTTTCACATCTTGCCATGTCGGATATTATAAACTTTTGCTCTACCAACTTACAAAAATTCATTTTAAAACCATTTTGTTTTTTTCACTTGAGGTCATTTTGTGTAAGATTCTGATCTCCAAGGATGTTTGGATGGATACAGTATTTGAAGATTTGGGAAATTTTGAAATTAATTATAAGAAAGTTAGATTGTTTTCGAAGACAATTTGCTAGTGTAGTGTCAGCATGCATATTCATCATAAGCACTCATTTCTAAAATCAATTAAAATCTAGAAAGAAAAAATCCTTATCCTCTAAAATCTGGCTTTCAAATAAACGTACATATATCAACTAACTCTCTTATATGGAGATACTTAGATAAAGATGTTAAAAACGCCTTTTTTTTAAAGATATTTTTAAAAAATTAAAATTTAATATATATAATTAATTAAATTGTGTTATTTTTATTAAAATTAGACTGGACAAATTAATTTAGCCAAAAAATTAATAAATTAAAATTTAAATCGGTCTAAATTAATATTTTTTTATAAAAAATGACTATAATATCCCTAATTAAAATATCTCTCTCTCTATATATATATTAAAAACTCTAAATCCTAATCCTATGACGACAGAAGAAAAAAAAGGATAAAATTAAGAATTTTTAAAGTTAATATATATAATAAAAGTATTTTAGTCATTTTCTATAATAGGAATATTGTAATCATTTTTTATGAAAAATAATATTAATTCAGACCGATTCAAAATTTGATTAACTATTTTTTTGTCAAATTGATTTATCTGTCTAATTTTGATAAAAAGTAACACAATTTAATCGATTATATGTGTTAAATATTAATTATTAAAAAACATCTTTAAAAAAAGACGTTTTAGACGTCTTTATTGAAGCGTCCCCTCTTATATTACTACTAGGTCGACAAAGGATGCTTAAATTTAATTTTACATCATCTTAAGTTTAAGAATATGTTAGTTATATTTCACTCAGTAAACTTTTGTGCATTCCATATTTTTAGCAACATCTTCATTATATGCACCGAGAAAGTGTAAAAAATTCATTTTTAGTTAATTATATTAGTCAATTTTAAGGTTTAGATTTGTAATTTAAAATTTAATATTTATAATTTAAGTTATAAATTTAAAATAGGGTAATGTTAGGTAGACAAAAAATACAGCTAGAACTTGTCTTATTTAGTATTTATAATTGTCGCAACAATTAATAAATGCTAAATAAGGCAAGTTATGACTGTTTTTGGCTAATTTTCTTTAGTTATCAAACATTTTCGATATAATAATAGTTATAACTTATAATTAAGACATTCTTTTGCCAAAGGTAAAGTTTGTGTAGTCAATCTATGAGCGATGTTGGTTTTAATTTTTTTATTTTCTATAATATTTCTTAATTTGATTAGCAAAAGATTAATCTACTATAAATTTTATTTAAAAATTTTATCATTAAACAATAAATTATTATATATACAAAACAGAATTTAATCCTCAATATATAAATGGACAAGTGAATAAATCAATTCACTTGAACAACTCGTACTTGTTTTAATTTGCCTTGGAAAATCTATAACATCAAATGTGGCATGATTATTAGTACATCATGTGACTCAGCCTACAATGGTTAATTAAGTTTAGAACTTAATTATAATTTGATAACGTGGTCAACATTTTGTCATCTCATCTTTAATCTCTATCTTCTCCATGCTATAAGTATGCATAGTCCTATTGGTAATTAAGTAGGGTTTATGTAATAAATATTCCGGTAATTTTCTTGTCGTCCCTTGAATAATTAGTTGTTGAAAGGAATTGTCATCTCTATTTTTCTATGATATTGATTGATAGCTCCACAATTTCTTTACAATATATATATATATATATATAATATTCTTTTTTTTTTCCAACAAAAAAAGTAAGTCGGATAAATAAAAGTGAAGCTTTAAACACAAAATCAACGAACATGGAGACGTAGATTTTTAAATTGACCTGCATTTTCTTAATTCCTTGTTTGAAAAGAAAAATATATTCAAAATTAAAACAAACAACAACAATAACAAAGTTTTGCTCCACTAAATAGAGTTGACTACATAAATCAAATGACACCATTGAACTCTATCATGTATCATGTTTACAGAGAGACTGTTTACATATAAATCTCGTTTGACCATCTCATGTGGTCTTTCTAAGTCTTCTTCTGCCTTCTACCTCTTATCCATCTTCCATCTCATCCACCCTTCTAATTGGTTGCTCTGTCGGTCTTTTTCTCACATGTCCAAACAACTTGAGACACGATTCTACCATCTTTTTCATAATAGGTACTACTCCAACTCTCTCTATTATATTTTTGTTCCTTATTCTATCCAATCGCGTATGACCACCCATCCATCTCAAAATCTTCATCTCTGCCACGCTTAACTTATATTCGTGCTCCCTTTTGGCCGTCCAACACTCTCTATCATAAAGCATAGTCGGTTTGATAGCAGTGCGATATAATTTACCTTTAAATTTTAAAGGTACTTTTTTGTTACATATATATAAAACCAGACGCACTCCGCCATTTTTGACCAACCTGCTTGAATCTTATGATTTACATCCTGTATGACGCACCCAAGATATTTAAAATTTTTAACTTTTTGTAGGATGTTTTCTCTAATCTTCACCTCTATATTAGGGTTTTTCCTTCGGCAGTCGAACTTACATTCCATATATTTCGTCTTGCTACTACTTATGTGCAAACCATATACACTTCTAGAGCTTCTCTCCATAAATTAAACTTCTTATTTAGGTCTTCCCTTAACTCTCCCATAAGGACGATATCATCGGCAAAAAGCATGCACCATGGCACAGACTCTTGGATATGCTCTATGAGTACTTCCAAAACTAATGTGAAAAGGTATGGACTTAAGGATGATCTCTGGTGTAATCCTATACCAACAGAAAATTCTTCTGTCACATCACATTGAGTCTTTACACTAGTTGTAGCATCATCATACATATCTTTAATTGCACGAATATATGCGATCCTTACTCTCTTTCTTTCCAAAACTTTCCATAAGACCTCTCTTGACACCCTATCGTACGCTTTTTCTAAAACAATAAACACCATATATAGATCCCTTTTATTACTACAATACCTCTCTATTAGCCTTCTTAACAGGTATGTAACTTCAGTGATGAATCTGTCTGGCATAAAATCAAATTGGTTCTCTGTTACTTGTATCTCTTGTCTCAGTCTCTGTTCTATCACCATTCCCCATAACTTCATGGTATGGCTCATGAGTTTGATCCCTCTATAGTTTTTGCAATTCTGTATATCCCCCTTATTCTTGTAAATAGGTACCAAGGTGTTATTTTTCCACTCAACTGGCATCTTCTTTGGCCTTAAAATTTCATTACAAAATTTTAGTTAACCAACTGATGTCTTTCTCTTCAAGGCCCTTCCAAAATTCAATCGGAATATTATCAGGATCTACTGTCCTGCCATTTTTTATCCACTTTAGAACCTCTTTTACCTCGAAGTCTCGAACCCTTTGATAGTAGTCGAAGTTTTTATCTTCTTCTTTCGCGCATAACCGACTAAGACTCGGAAGAGTCTTTTGTCCTTCATTAAATAACTCATAGAAATAGCTCTTCCACCTTTCATTGATTTTCTTATCTTGAGCCAAAACCTTTCTGTCTTTATCATTTATGCACTTAACCTGATTCAAGTCTCTTGTTCTTCTTTCACGACTCTCTGCGATTCAATATATACATTTTTCTCCTTCCTTCGTGCCTAAAGACTGGTAGAGACCCTCATATGCTTTTGTTCTTTCTTCACTTACAATCACTTTTGCCTTTTTCTTAGCCGCCTTATATTTTTTTCAATTATTTGCATTGCGGCACAAATACCACTTTTTAAAGCATTCCCTTTTTGTCTTTATCTTTTTTTATACACTCGTATTCCATCACCAGAACTCCTTATCTCTTGGTTCTATCCCTCTAAATTCACCGAAACCTTTTTTTGCTATTCTTCTAATAATTTCTGCCGTCTCCTTCCACATCTCCTCCGTGCTTCCATCCCCTTCCTACTTTGTCTCTTTCCGTCTTAAGAAGCTTCTTTGTTCCTCACCTTTCATCCGCTACCACCTCATCTAAAGAAAACTTCAGAGTAAAATAAAAAATCCCAAAGAATAAAGCTCTACGTTCAAGCAAAATACTTAACCAAGTCAAACCAAGTTGTTATAACTGCTTTTCAAATCACATGCCTTCTCCTTCTTCTTCTCCTCATTCTCTTTCTCCTTCTCCTTCTTTTTCTCTTCTTCTTCTTCTTCTTCTTACTAACATCTCAGTTGCTATTTTCTTCTCATTCTTTTTTCTCTTTTTTTTTTTCGTTGTCATCGTCGCCACCACCATGACTACCTTCTCCTCCTCCTCTTTTCTTTTTCATTTAATTTTTTCTTTTCATTCGTTTTTCTTATTCTCCTTCTCCATCATCATCTTCATTATCGTTATATCATCATCATCGTTATCGTCATCTTCTTTATCGTTATATCGTCGTTATTATTATCGTTATCGTTGAATTTTTGTCATATTAACGATGTTGTCTGATCCAAAATTAATTTGGATGTGTTTTTGTTTATGATTCAGTCTTGTTTGTGTGCTTATTTTTGAACTGAGTTTGTGTGTCGTAATCATTAAATAATTTCGGTGTAAAAACCAAGAAATTTATATGTATTTGTTAAGAAATTTTGGTATTTTTTATTCGAATAAGTTCTGCATAATTCAAAACTCAGCACGCACAACGACGAGGGACCCAACCCTTCCTTCTTCAAAGTGAGGGAGAATATTATCTACAATCCGACTAAAAAGCACACAATTTATCCGATTATTCCTACACATTAACTTGCTAATGAGATATCGTAGTAGTAAAGTGTTAATCATTCCATAGCTACTTGCGTTAGGCCATGATAAATTACTCTAGGTCTTGCAACTGATTCTTCTTCTTATTTTTCATCATCATCATCATTATTTTTTTTATTTCATCTTTTCTTTCTTATTTTACCTTCCCAAGTTTGTTCTTATTTTACTCTCTTAACAAGAATAAAAATAATGAATCTACATTTATTTAACTAAAAGAAAGAAATAAATAAATAAAAAAGAAAAAAATACAGCATTAAAAAGACATATTTGTGCTTTTATAGCAAAATTTAGGTGTAAAAACTAAAAAATTTATGTGTATTTGTTAAGAAATTTTGGTGTATTTTTATTTTGATAAATTCTGTATAATTCAAAACTCTTCCTCTTCTTCCTCCACATCTTCTGTTGCTTCTTCTTTTTTTTCATCATCATCTTCTTCTTTTTTTCTTATTCATCTTTTTCTTTTTGTTTTACCTTCTCAAGTTTCTTCTTATTTTACTCTCTTAACAAGAATACAAACAAAAAAAAAAATAAAAAAATATATAATGCTACAAAATTAATAAGATGAGGATAAACCTACATTCATTCAACTAAAAGAAAGAAAGAAATAAGGAAAAACAAAAAAAAAATACAGTATTAAAGAAGAGATTTTTGTGCTTTTGTATCAAAGTTTTAGTGTAAAAAAAAGAAATTTTTTATTCTGATAAGTTCTTCATAATTTAAAACTCTTTCTCTTCTTCCTCCTTATCTTCTGCTTCTTCTTCTTCTTCTTTTTCATCATTATCTTTTTTTTTCTTATTCATCTTTTTCTTCTTGTTTTACCTTCTCAACTTTCTTATTCTTTTACTCTATTAACAAGAATAAAAATAAAAAATAAATAAATAAAAAAGAAGAAACACATAATGCTGTAAAATTACTAGGAAGCTGGTGAACCTACATTCATTCAACTAAAAAAAAGAAAGAAATAAGGAAAAAAGAAGAAGAAAAAATGCAGCATTAAAGAAGACATTTTTGTACTTTTGTGGCATAATTTTGGTGTAAAAACTAAGAAATTTATGTGTATTTATTAGGAAATTTCGGTGTATTTTTATTCTGATAAATTTTACATAATTCAAAACTCTTCATCTTCTTTCTCTTCATATTCTACTGTTTTTTCTTCATCTTTTTCATCATCGTTTTCTTTTTATTTCATTTTATTCTAATTCTTCTTGTTTTATTCTCTTAAGAGGAATAAAATAAAAAAAGAAAAATAATCAATGCTGCAAAATTATTAAGAAGAAAAAAAAATGCAGCAACAACAGCAGCAATAAAAGAACGACGATAGAAAAAAAACACGCGATAAAAAAGGAGAAATGCGAAGAAGAATGAGAAAAAACTTTAAAAAGAAGAATAAACACAAAGACAAAAAAAAATATATTTATGTTAATGAAGCATGCATGTGTACACATAGCGTAATAAAAATGATTTTTGTTTAATTTAAACTAACTTAATTAAACTTATTTGCCAAAAAAATTTAGATATATAATAGAACTGTCCACAAAAATTAAAACACACAAAATCCTTTAGCCGTAGGATGTAGCCTATTCTTCTGCACAATGTGATAATTTGACTTTCCTTGAGTAGAAGTCCATGTTCTAAGAATTGTTTGGGTGAATTTTTTTTGAGTTTTTTTAAAAAGATAAAATTAATTCTATGTTTGTATATTTTATATTAAAAGTTTTTTATTTATTAATTATATTTAAACATAATAATATAAAAATATTTTTTATTTATTATGTAAAAAATATTTTTTTAAATAAAAAAATCTTTTTAAAAGTATAAGTTATAACTTTTTTAAAAGATAATTTTTTATTTTTTTAGTGTTTTTAGAGTCAGTTTGGATTAACTTAAAAAAAAATATCTTTTATATAGCAATGTATCGTCAATTTAAAAAAAAATAATTTTTTTAAAAAGATGTATCTTTAAAATTTAATGAAAGTATTTTATTTTTCTTAACACTTATTTTTTTTTAAAATTTATTTTTTATCTTTTATATAGCAATGTATCGTCAATGTATCTCTAAACTAACACTTATTTTGATTATTAAAAATTTGTCATACATTAATTTTTTTAATAATTTAATAGTACACAAGCAAACAATTAAAAAAAAAAAACAACAAAAATGGGAGTGTGTTATATACACGCGATTCCGAATCCAATATATATATATAGTCCAAAATGTGCTTTTTAATAATCTCATTAGTCATTAGTGCATTTTGTTTTTTGGTGATAAGTCATTAGTACTAGTGCATTAGCCAACCCTATCACGATATATTTTTATAAGAGTAATCTCATTGGTCCAATATATATATATATATATATATATATTGTCAGATATGGCTAAGTTTAAATGGGTTATCGAGTTAACTAGAAAAGCACCCGTGCATCGGTAAATTTAATAAAACCAATTAATAGTAAGTTATAAGTTATATAATTTTATTTTTAAAAAAATTACAAGAGTATATAAATTAAGATTAAAATTGTTACTCAATTATAATAAATATATTATAAGATAATTATAAATTAAAGTTGTGAACAAATTTGTAGAAGATTAAAAATATTTAAGAATAAGTTTAGAAATATTCATAAGTAATTCATAAATCAATGATGCACTCTTGGTGAGATAGGCTAAAAGATAAAGTGATGATAACTATTGAAGGCTGAATTTTTAAAAGAAATAAAGTAAATTTTTTTTTTACAAATTAAAGTTTTAATAATATAAAAATTTAATATGCTTCACACAAGGAGTTTAAATTCATCAACAATTAAAAAAAAAATTCAATACATAGAACGAGAATAATAAAATCTTGTGGTGCTAATGAGAAGCTGCATAATTACCAAAAAAATATACGTGTGTAACTATGGCAATGATTATAGAGATGTGGCCTTATATACAGTATTGGAGACGGAATAATACAATAAAAGGTAGAAACAACTTAGCAAGAGTTATTGTAGTCTTAGTATTTAATGGAAGAACTTTTTTTTTAATTTGGTGTTAGACTTTATATTAGGTGTGATTTTCTTTTATTTCAGACATTTTTTATATTAGTAGTGATGTCTTATTCTTGATCATTATCTTTAATAGCAATGTCGAAGGAGATATGACTGGAATGTAGGATTTGTTTTGCGTTTTTTCTCTTCGTTTTTGATCGAGTTTGTAACCTAACAATAAAAAAAAATATATAAAAAAATCGTAAAAAAATAAAAATGTCTAAAAATTATATATTATTAAATAAATTTTAAAATTATACCTAATCAACTTAGGTTCTGAAAAATTTCTAAATAAAAAATATTTATGGTTGCACTTTTATAAGAACATTATTAAATTTAAAAAAATTAACTCTTAAAATGGAATATAATAAATAATTCACAACATTAAGCTAATTTGATTAAGCAAATAATTACCTTCATAAACTTCAAATTCTAAACTTAAATTCAAAGAAAAATTAATTGGAAACAACAAATCAAACATTAAGTTTATTCATACACCGTACCAAAGAAGGAAAAAAACAGAGAGGGTGTTTATAAGTTCATTCTAAGGCATCAAAGTTCTTAATCACTTACCTCAAAGTTAGACCCATATCTTATTATTCTTATGCAATTGATCGATAGGGAATTCTAAATAATGAAAAATCTTCTAAAATATAAAAATAAAAACATTAACCAAAATATATTTTAATAATACCATATCAGAACAGACAATAATACGGTTGAACATGTACCACCCAATCTCCATAGCCAATCCATAAAACCATACAAAATATTTTAAGATGCAATCCCTTCTACTTAATCATTCTTTCATTGATCCATTAAAATAATGGTATAAATGTTCATATTTTTTTTTACACGCATCCGATTCAATCAAATATAATGGCTAGGTTGAAGAACTTACTCTTAAGACGAAAAATTTAGAGGCTGAACCCAATAAACATCACAACAATTGAAGGAACTCACGACAATAGCTGTAGATGAGGCTGAAAAGTGTGAATATACAGAGATTATGAAGTCATTGACTGCTCAAGTTGTATTCTATTAATAATTTTTCTCCTATTTTATATTTTATTGTAGTAACATTAATTTAAACTAAGATGTACGCAATATTAAGCACAGAACGAAAAACATAATCATGCAGTAGAGATAACATAAACATAGAATTTTCAAAGTTTCATTTGAAAGCAACAAAGCTGAAATGTTGTTGGTATTCCATAATTTGTTCCACAATTTTCTGGAATGGACCGTGGAAAAAAAATTAATCCAATTTTAGAAGAGAAAAAGAAAAAATGAATAGTTCATGTGTTGTATCACTTAAAAATCTCATTTGATTTTGTATATTAAATGCAAATTGAAGATTACAAAAAAAGAGATCAAGATCTTTTGGCGAATGGCAAATAGAATCCCGACAACAGTGCGATTCTGAATTTTCTGCATCAAAATTTTAAATCCTATTAAAATTAGAACATATACATCAAATCAAATAATAAGGAATATACACAAGTCATCATCGCAAATTATTACTAATCTATAAAATATTTAAAATTTATAAGTTATTAAATATTTAAAATTTATTAAATATATAAAATTTAAGGAATATATAAAATAAAAGTAAAATATTTAAATTTTATTAAATATTATTTTTTTATCTTTTTTAGTAAGTTAGATACGATGTCTTAGGTACTATAGTATTCACCAAATTAAAATTTGAAAAAATTTTAAAGGACGGACACTCTAAGAACGTCTTGAAAATGAAGATGAATCTTTGTCTCAATACAAATCTAGTATGTATAGACAAAAAGATAAACACAAATATAAAAATATTATAATATTATGATGTCATGTAAGGTTTCATGAATGATAACTCCTTATATATGGTGCCATGAATGATAACTCCTAATGTTATCTGTTCATATAATGTTGTGTAAACTGTGATGTGTGTATGAGTTGATTGGATGATTACAAAGTAAATAACATGAGAAATATATTGAATGTACCAAGAGGAAGCCATCTAGGATTTCCACTACTTAAGAAACCCTCTTTTTAAGTTATGTTATATGATGTTATAGGATAGGATAAGATGGGACAGCCCATTAAGCATGATCAAGAAAACTTTCAGAAGAATTTGGGTTTGAGTAATCACCGCAGTAGGAAACATAACAAAGTAAATCAACAGTTGAATTAATTAAACATACAACATCATATATAATAGTCTGAATCTGAGTCGAGCTTGTGCTTTCTCTTTACAAACAAGAAAGTAGGTAGCTATAAATTCTACTATATACTTGAGGCACCCATTTATTTAAATGAAACCTCAATTCCCTTCATTTTGACTTTATTTCTTCGGAAACCACAAACATCACAGCGAAAGGGACCATCTACACAGTGGCGGAGCTTAGTTCAGACAAGGGGTCATGCCCCCCAAATTTTTTATAAAAAATTTAGTAGTACTTTTTCAAAAAATAAAAAATAGTTCAATTGACTTAAATACTTTACTATGACTTAAAGTATCTAATAAGTTCAATAAACAACACTCTCTCTATCTTTAAGTTTAAATATAAAAAATTAGATATTTTTTATTTATTTAATTTAACATTATTTTATATTTTACTATTTATTTAATTTAATTTTTTATATGATAAAAAATAATAGAATATTCAATAAGTATTAATATTATTGTATTTGTATAAATTGATAAAAAAAATTCAATAAATATTATAAATTTTAATATTTGTCCTTCTAACTTCTTCTTTACATATTTCACAGGATATATATTCAAATTTTTATATATAATAATAATAATAAAAAATCAAAGAATTGATACATTTTTTAAGAGGAAGGCTAATATTTAAGAAGAAGAACATATAACTTTTACAATATCAACACCTGTAGATAGTTCTTTTACTTTAATGAATTAGGAAGAAAGTGAGATATAACCTTCAAAAGTTCAAAAAGTTACATCTGATGACTTTAACCTTAACTTTTGGGACCGAAATCTTGAAAAACGGCTTTAAATTTAACAATATCACCCAAATCAGAAAAATGAGATTAGACGAACTTATCTTAAATAAGATTCATAACAAAAATATTTTGACAATTATTTTCTATCTGACCCCCCAAAATTTTGTTTCAAGTTCCGCCACTGCACCTACCATACATACAACTCAAAAGTACAGTGTCTCTAACAATAATATTTGATGGTAACAAAGAAAAACTTAGCGTCGGCTTTTTATGAACTAGGCCATAAACATTCAGTTGTTGTAATGCCACATTGCCAACAATAGATAAGGAAACACTTCCTCAAGCTTATGTAGGAATGCAAACAAATCAGTAAACACAAAAATATTAAAGAAACTTACAAGCAAAATCAATGGGACGGAATTGATGATTTATCTTATCATTAGCCCAAGGCCCATTGAAAATAGGGATCTACCCGTTTAATACAAAAAAGATAGAGACACTAACATTAGAATAAAAAAAAAAAAACAATTTCATCTTGTGAACATTACCCTTGTCTTTCCCTGAATTTCTATTCACCTTTTATGACAATGTTTAATCTAAAGTACTAGTATATTGCTGTCTTCACTCTTCAGTATTGGCCTGATATTCATGAACAAAAACGTGGACTATGTTTGATGAGTTTTAGGATAAATGATCAAATTTGTTTTTAAAAGATTAAAAGATTTTTTTTAATTAAATTCATTTTTTAAATATTTAAAATTAATTGCATTAGTCCTTCTATCATTTATTTTGTTGATAGCATCAAAATTATTAAAGTGACATGTTAAAAGTGATACTACAACACACACATTGGAGTTTTAATACCCTATTGGCATTAAAATCTCTTAATTTAGAATTGATTTAATTTAATTTCATAAATTTATCATGTTAGCTGCCAATTCAAATTACTAGGTGTGTATTGTGATATATCACTTAACGTGTTATATCAATAAACTTTGACATCATTAACAATAAAAATGACAGATCTTTAAAAGACAAATTTAATTAAAAAAATCTTTTAAAAAAAATTAATTTAACTATTTACCCTTAAAACGTCAGGTTTTTTCTTGGCTTAATTGAACTTTTTAAGTGCGTTGCATTGAACAACCAAAAATATTAACATTGTTGCTGCCCAGGATCGAACTGGGGACCTTTAGTGTGTAAGACTGACGTGATAACCACTACACCACAGCAACTCTGTTTGTAAGGTCTATTTACATACCTATATATAAATAATTTAAATATAATAGTTTCCACTAAGTCAAACTTTCAAGAAATAGAATAATGACATTTTTTTATAATAAATTTAGTTTTGATACAATGACCATATAAATAATTTTATGTAGTCTCTTACTCTCTTAATTATATTTATTTTTTTTAGATAATTATTCACGTAATCAAAATAAAAGAAATAATTATTTTACTGATGTGACGTTATATAATTAGATCCATATATAAAATTACATTGATAATGCATAAAAATTAATTTACATAACATAAGAAAAAGGGATAATTTAGTTAGAATATGTTTTCCTAAAGATTAATTTCTCTATATTTTTCACTAAAAAAATATGAAAAAAGAGTTATGACTGACACTGTGTACGATGCAACGTAACTGAGCCGAGGCTAAAATGGATTTTACCATTGCCACACCCGATAGTAGTGCTTTAGACCTTTACAAGAACTAGTTAGAATTTAGATACATTTGGCGATCTAACTTAGTAACTTGTAACAATCGGAACCAACCACGAATATGCATTTCAAAATGTTATCGACTTAAACGTTAATGACAATGGTCACTTTGCTACGTGCGTGCATCTCACGTACCCCCCAACAAGTTGAAAACTTAGTTAATCATACTCATTATGGTTTACAATAAAGGGCATCTTCAAGTTCATTAATTAATAGGACTAATGTTTCCAAAACAATCCTATATCATCGATGTCATAATTCTTATTAGGTAACTACCATACGTTACAATGGAAAAGACCAACCAAACCCAAACCGCTGAAGTAGATCTTATTCTTAGGTAGCCACATAAGTAAGAACTACCACCTAATTAAAAAGTAGTATTTGTATTCAAAATACTGAAATTTACTTTCGCAAAATATCACCTTTATTAATATCCGTGGCCGCATACCAATCCGATTAGAATTAATTATTGTATGTACTTCCTTCCTCTTTAAATACGTTTTTTTTTTTAAATTATTAAAAAAATAATAACCGTATTAAATATATACTAAAGTTAATTATTAAAATTAATTATTAATATAAAATATATATTAAAAATAAATTAAATTATACATATATTTATATACAAATAATATTTTAAAAAAATAATATATCTAGATAGAAGAATTTTTCAAATACATTAAATTTTTTATGAAGATATAAAATAATGGTTTTGATCTGTTTTTTTTTGTGTGTACAGAAATCTTGTATTTAACGTCAAATAGTGAATAGACGATTCAAGCAATTAGCGAAACAATATTTTGGTGTATTGAAAAATTGTTGAACACGAATAACAAAATTGAAATAGTGAAAGCAGGCAAGCACCCACTTTTATGGTCATCGGGGGACAATAGGCCACCACATAGTGAACCAACTCATGCATTTGCGGCATTTATTGGTCCCTATCTCCAATCCGTGAACTATCATACAATACATACATACACCTTGTGGTAACAAAAAAAAGGAACATAACTAGATACACAATGCATGCTTCTTCATCAGAAGGAACGACCACAAGCCACTTTAACATACGAAAACTATTCTTAATTCTTAATTATATACCATATACTCTATTACATGCTTATAAGTTACCTCAGATTGTGATAATTAGTTATTAGGACAATTAATATGAAATACCGTATTTCCTCCAAATTAGGATTTAATGCATTAGGGTAAAAACTAAAAACTTGCATAAGAGGAGAAAATATGGGTCGTTATCACAAGATTTATTATTATTAAGCAAACGCCGCCGCATTTGAGAGCCATACTACCTAAATACATTGCAGTTTTAAGTCTAGGGTAGCGGTTTTTTCACAAAATAAGGCAATTACTAATTAGTCTTTAATTTGGGTTAGGCTCCTCCTTAGGCCTAAGTTTATGATAGTGATGCTTTCATTGAGATCTAACGTTCGTAAAATATCACAAAAAAAATGTGAAAAGCTTAACGCCATCAATTTTAATTTATTTTGATTAATATTTTTAGTCAATAGTCTAATATTTATAATTCAGTATCTTAGTATTCTTAGTATCATACTTTTAAATATTATTGACCAGCTGTTCAGCAAAAATAAATTATACTAATTCTATAGCACTGTTCAAGTTTTTAAAATGTCTTATAAAAGGATCAATTAAAAAAAAAACACTAAAAAGCTTAGAGTGAATCTCCGAACAATAATTAACCTTTAAAGTAATAAATTTTGTTTGGTTTAGTAGTTAGTTCCTTAGTCAATTTGATTAAGCTAAGTGTTGAAAATTTGAATATCACTTTATACATATAGTTTAGATTAGCGATTGATTAATTTTTGATTCCTCAACTTAAAAAAGATACTGTAAAAGACTAAAAAAGAACCTTTAAATTAAGAGCGACTACATGTTATAAATTTAATTAGTTAGGATTTAGGAACCTAACACTTCTACGAGTAGTTGACGTAGAAAAAAAATACGAATATAAAGAATAAGTGTCTTGATCACGAACCTTAAAAAAAGAGTGACAATGTTACAAGTTTTAGCGTGGGAGCACTAAATATAGTACTTGAGTAGTCACGATGTGGTGGAACGTGTGACAATTACATTATTGTACTCTGTCAAAATTAGCATCCTTATTGAGTTAATTAGTTATTCTTTTTTATTTTTGCATTAAAAGGACATTGAATAATACAGTGTGTCATATGGTCTTATCCGGTCGTGACTAGTAACTAGATTAGTAATTTAGAAGACCAACTTTCAGAGCGCTCAAAGCAGTGAAAAACTAAATTAAGTTAGTAGACAAAAAGATACTGGGCTTTGTCCTTAAACCGTGGCGAAGTTCATGGCATCATTGGTGAGATTATGGAAGAAATATATGTTGTATATGTTGAGTTATGATAGAGAAGTTAAGCGAGCAGAAATTAGGATAGGCCTAACAGAAAGAAGCAAATGAAATTAAAGGCAATAATGTTTTATATTATATTAGTGTAGAAAGGCTCCTTATTATAATTTATAGCAAAAAAGAGGCTACAAAGAAAACATGTAATATGCAATGGGGAGGTTAGAGGACATGATGGAGTGAAGTTCCCAACCTACACGTGCTAATGTCAATGAGTAGTAGTTCTCTCTCTATTTTTCTTATATATGCATTCAGACACCTCACGCAATGTATGTGTCCACATGCTTCGCTTACCAGCATGGCAGCATTCACCAAAACGTGCATACATAACTAACTACTTTACATTAGTGCCTTCTCTAAGTCACTCTTAGCTTACTCATAAGTGTTCCCTCTCTCTTAATCTAGCTAGCTAGTGTAATATACTCTAATAAGCTGTTTACATCTTTACCCTCCTCCTCTCAGGCCAAGACGGCCACTATTCTTATTTTTGTTATTTTAATTGGTCCAGTCCTTTTCTGATCTTCATTCTGTGAACTACATAAATGATGAGAGGAGGCTTATAACTAGAAACTATATATATACGGATAACGGCAACGGGTATGCATGATGATATGGGTCCAATCCAAATAGTAGCTAGTGGACCACAGTATAACTCAGATCCCAATAATAAAACGTTTGTTTTTGTGGTGTGAGAGTCAGCGCGCGGTATCTTTCTCGGGAGCATCAATTTTCTAATCAGTAAATCAATTTTAATTAATTGGACAAGGCGGTTGGTTAATTAGGTGAAACTGTTAGGCTTATTGTTATAGTAGGTGGTGGAGATGAAAAAGTGAAAATCTGATAATACTCCCTTAAACATTAGTTGCAGATAGATGGATGTAATGTAGGTAGGTGGGGTGTGCGTTGCTCAATGGCAAAGTGGTAATTTTGCAAATATTTTATCCATGTCAATAAATGGAAATAGAGAGCGATAGGTAGAGTGAGAGTGAGTAAGAAAGAAGAAGCACATACACAGAAAAGAAGCCTAATCCGATCCGGTCCATGATTATTGGTTGTGGTGGTGATGCAACCAAACCCTAGCCATGTTCATTCCACTAGCAGATATATATAATAAAATAAACATGCTGTATGACGATGCTCACTTTTCGTGAATGTAAGGCAACCATCAACACTACTAATTAACCACTTACTCACTCAAAGTATTCCCAAAATTTCAACAAGTAGATCACCCCAATAATAATAATAATAATAAAATTGACAGTCGTAATAATATAAGGTGTATGTATTGCAAATTAAAATAAAGCTAATAATTCACATTGATCATCGATAATTCATGATCAAAACAATAATACTGATAATAATAATAATAACAACAATAATAATAATAATAATTTTCCCCCTTAGCTTAGCTTGTTCAACTAATTCCCAACCTGGCCTCCTAATTAATAATGACAATCCACCAAAGGCGGTGCAGCAGAAAGCATCATGGTTTTCTGTGTGGACGAGAATTGAAACTGGGAATCCCGGTGGTGGTGGTCGTCGTCGGCCGGCGCCGGAAGGTTAAGATCCAATTCCAGAAGATTCCGCGGCCGCTTAACGACCTCCAGCGTGGCAGGTAAGTCACAAGTTGGCTGAGGACTAGTAGTAGTGATGACAGCTGTCCTATGCCTCCTCATGTGACCACCAAGAGCTTGTCCAGATGTGAATTCTGAACCGCAAATTGAACACTCATGAATCTTGGGCTTGCCGTTATTGTTGTTGCTAGCACCACCATATCCCAATTGAAGGGAAATTGGAGGGCTTGTTGTCATCACACGTGCTTGCTTTGTTTCTTCAAAGTCGCAATTTGTGATTAGCGCCAAAGTATTTGGTTGTGGTTGTGGTTGTAGTTGCGGTTGCGGTTTCTTTTTATCATCTGATGTGACCTTTGGCTTTTTATGGCTGGCCCTGTGGCCTCCAAGAGCTTGAAAAGAAGGGAATGTTCGGTTGCACGTTTTGCATTCATAGATGTAGAAACCGATTTTTGTAGTTGCGGTTGTCGTGACCTCCGATATTCTTCTGCTCTTCTCTCTCATCTTGTTATCTTCTTCATCATCATCGGTTTCTTCTCCGCCTGTTTTTCCTTGAGCAAGGAGAATCAAGCAGTTAGCCATGTCTTGTTCTTCGTCTTGAAAGGTGGTGGTGGAAGAGAAGGAAGCAGAGTCGTTGGCGCTTGAGGAGCTGGAAGTGATGGCGGCGACGTCGCAAGGGGAGAAGGGTTTGTGCCTCTTGGTGCGCTTTCCCTTGGCGATGTGGGAAGCATCGTTAAGAAACTCTTCCGTGCCTATGCCTAATTCCATCTCCATCTCACACAACTAACAATTGGATGAATAGGTGTATGTGTGTATGAATTATGAAGAGCGCAGATAGGACTCAGGAGAAGAAAGAAGTGGTACAGTAGGGGGGAATGATGACACACATGTATGTATTTATATTGGTCATTGTGATGAGTGACCAAGTTATATATATATGCTACTCTTATTAATTATTTTTAATTATTAATATTTGGAGTGAAATACCCTGCCACCCAAAATCTTCCTTGCTTTTCCAACCTTGCAGTGTGTTTCTGTTACTCACAGGAAAATAAGAGAGTTAGTTCTCTCCGCTTTGTTCACGCGCTTTTCATAGCGCGTCACCACACGATTCAATGATGGCCACGCTTTTTGCTTGCGCGCTCTTTTTTTTTAACTGCTGCTTCATTCTGTTGCTTTCTTTTTTTATGTGGCTTTGTTTTGTAGTATTCTCTTCCCACGCTCTATGGTGTTGAATTGCTTTTATGACAGAATATTTTTAATTTTTTTTTTCAATTAAAAAAATGCGACATTGTGGTAGGCACATTGTATTTTTGGATATGGAGTGCTTGGAATGCCTGATTATGATTCATCAATGATTAAACATGCTTTGTATTCCTAAATTTAATGTTGAATTAACTAGCAGGAACATGTTAGGATGATTCGTTTAACTTGTGAGTGGCCTAGATTAATTGTGTTTTAATCTTAAATTTTACTGTTTTTAATTGCATAAAAAATTTAGGGAAAATTTAAGGAGCCAACAATTTTATTAAATTCTGGCTAACATGTAACCAGCAAAAGAAAAATGAGTAGTTCCATACCATTAGATGAAATCTCACACCATTCAAAACATCATTGATAACTACTTGATGGTTACAAATCACAAAAGTTACTGGTCCTTAGCACTCCTCTAAAATTTATATTAACTTATTTTTAATTTTGTCCCTTGTATTCAAGTAAACACTCTTACTATATACTATATGCCAAGTAAAATAGAATAATAAGTATATTATTACTGTTTAGGCGAAAGAAGAAGGCGTTGTTAAAGCAAAGATTGCACGTTAAAAGCATGCCATCTCGTCATTCATATGTTCAGTTCCAAAAGAAAAGAACTAATCCAGTTGGAGTGATTATAGAATAAGGTGGCTTTGAAGCAAACCCTTTTTTCTTGTTGGTATGTGCATACTATAAAATATATAAGATAGAGTAATCAGCAACCCAACAAGAAAAGCAAGGGACATAAGTGGCATGTGATTAAGTGTAGGATTCGGTTAAGGACCATGGAATAACAAGAGTATATGTAGCATACAAGTATATGACATAAGCACTTTAATTAATTAGGATGTTTCCTATGCTTTGAATATTGTTTTCCTTATTAGCTTAGTTTAGTGGTTAGACTTAATCTTCTTCATAAAGGTATTTTTAGGTGATGGCTAATCTCTCATAATAACCAATTATTGCTAAACCATGTTAATGTTAATGATTAATAATATTATTGCTCATTAATTATGTAGAGTTTTGAAAGCTAGCGCGTGCTATACTACATAGTAAATTAAAGAAATGAAATAAAAACAAAAAATCACCGTACTGCATGCATGTAAATCTAAGATACACCTAAACCACAACTAACTAAACCCTTTACCTGTACCCAACCTTCTGAAAATTAGCCTAATTCATATGTATATGTCAATGAAAGTGAACCAAATCACACTGCCATGTGATGCTTATTCCAGTTATCTAACGAAAACATCTCAGCAGTTATATGGTATATGAGAAAATTAAAGGATAATTATATGGTAAAGATATAATATATATATATATATATTATGGAATGAAATAGTATTTGAGAAAATTATGACCTACATTTTGAACGATAATAATATGATAAAAGGACAAATAGGTCCTGATCTTTTGTCCTGCGAATATTTTCGTCCCTGACCATTGAAAAATACTTTTAAGTTCATGACCTTCACAAAATTTGGACGGATCAGTCCCTCCGTCCAAATGCCTCCGTCAGGGACTGATCCGTCCAAGTTTTGTGAAGGTTAGGGACTTAAAAGTATTTTTTAATAGTAAGGAACAAAAATGTCCGTAAGACAAAAAGATCAGGAATCTATTTATTATTTTCTCTAAAAAATAACTACAAAAAAAATTTATACTCTCTATACAATTTTAATATGTATAATAGAGTGTCCATAAAAAAAAAATACTATATTAATATAAAAAATTCGCTGCTAAATAAATTATTATACATTTATATAAATATATAATTTAATTTATTTTTAATATATATTTTATATATTTTAAGTATTTTTTTATACAGTTCAGATTGAATATATGGTATATATATAGATCCTTCGAAAAAATATATTTGAAATATATATTTTGGGGATATAATAAAATATTAATTAATTAAATTATTCAAATTATATTACAGGGTAAAAATACTTTGTGAATCATTGAATATTCAAAATATATGTAAACTTATAAGGAAAAAAATGTTTAATTAATTTGTTTAAAAATTTCCCATTATTAAATATATAGCTAATGAAATCTGTATGGATTATGTTAAGCAACTTATGATCCATATGATTATGAGGATAAGTGGGTATGAATATTGTACATATATTGTTCTGATGATATCATTATTAATTAGTACATATGAGTTATCGAGATGAAGAAAGTCTTCTCCTTCTCATGCATGAAGTGGTCCAGAATGAATTTGATTAATAAAAAAATGTTAGTTACTGATTATAATTAGATCTCAAATCACTGAAATAATTGTCTCTACTAAAAGATGGTCCACTAGTAGGTGAGCAATATGTTACCCATTAATAAGTAATACCATTCGAAAGCAGAACATGCAACACAGACCACTATCAGTGAAAGAATAATAGCTCTTGGTCGGCAGCTCTATAGGGTTATCTCATCTGCTTCACTCAAACCAATAATAGTATTCAAATTTTAACAATATTATTTGTTAAATAAAAAAAATTAAATAAATATTTTTATAACTAAAGAAATTCGATAAAAAGAAAATTAAAGTATATTGAATAATAAAAATATTATCTGCAAACAAAAAATAAGTTATATATATATTATTTCACAAATTATTATATATTTTATATTTTAATATATATTCTATATGATGAGTTACTGATTTTTATATTGATGTATAGTAACATGTTGAATAATAAGTGGAATAAAAGTATTTTATAGAAATTATTGGCACTGTAATTTACAATCCCTTTATATTTTATTAGTACGTAGGTAGTAAATACCTATTTTATTTATTGACTTTAGATTTAGTGACATTTATGTTTTGGGGATCATCATTTGAACAATTTTAAAATATGTAAGAGATAATATATATAGATAACCAGGGACGGATGCATTCATTGAGTAGTGGGGGCAACTGCCCCAGTGGAATTTTAGAAATTACTTAATACTTCATAGTAAAATGTCTTAAATGCCCCCACTATATAATTTATTTTGACCCCACAACCCCAAATCAAATCCCTAACCCTTCTTTTCCCAATCTTCTTCATCTGCTCCAAGCCTCCAAGCTTCGCAGCCTCCAACCTTCGCACTTCGCAGCCCGCACAGCCGCACTCGACAGTCGGCACTCTTGTCTCCAGATATCAGAGCCACTCCGCCGCTCCGCGTCTCATCCAGTGTCACGGCTGACGTTTCTGGCTCTCCGGCCTCCGCCCTCCTGTCTCCAGAGTCACTGCCGTGTCTCCACATCTCCGCGTCTCCTTTTGCCTTCTTCTTCATCGATCGGTTCCGATCCGTTCGTCCTTCTTCTTCGAATACTGCAAATCTGCTATCTTCTTCTCTCTTTGGTTTTCAATCTTCAGTCTTCACTCTTCAGGCTTCAGCAGAGAACGCCTGGCTTTTGTCATGCTGCCGCTGAACGCCGCATAGATCTGTCACTGGCTACTGTTTACTGTGTTTTACACTTTTGCTTCCTAAAGTTCAACTGTTCAGATTCAATCTTGGATTTTTTTTGGTACAGTCATGAATCATGATTTACAGATCTACAATTCTGCTTATTCACTTATTTGCTTCATTGTTGTTTGATAACTGATTTAGTTGTTAATTGTGAATTTGTATTGAATATTTGATTTTGTTCTGATGTAATGCAAGTTTAGTTTGATTAATTTATTTGTTAATTATTTTTGTGCATTGATTTAATTATTTTTGAAGACTTAATTTGTTCTGATGTATAAATACGAGAAAACAATATAAATCAGTCAATAATCAACTAATAGTCTAATATTGATTTTGAATTTTTGGATGTCGAAAGTAGAAATCTTTTGATGATTCCTTTTAATGATCTGATATATATTTGTTGTCTTGTTGATTAAGATGAAGCATTCTATTTGTTGCATCAGATTGGGAATTTTTAATTCTTTCTTAGCAGCTTGATTACCTAATACGTTCCTCTTGATTGGAATTCACAAGCATGAAGCATCCTCTTTAAGCAATGATAAGGCAAAGAAATGAGTGGCTAACAAGAGAGACTGAAAATTATTTTCTTGTTGTTTTATTTAAATTATTTTGTTGGAATTCACAAATCACAAGCATTCTCTTTAAGCAATGATAAAGCAAATTCTCTTTAAGCAATGATAAGGCAAAGAAATGAGTGGCTGACAAGAGAGGCTAAATATTATTTTGTTGTTGTTTTATTTAAATTATTTTGTTGTATACTTGTATTTATAATTTTATATTGTAATTTTTAATTTGTGTAGAATTGTGTATTTATAATTTTATACTTGTATTTATAATTTTGTATTTATAATTTTATCTTATTAGTAATGGAGAAATATTTCAAAAGAACCTCATCATTGGAGATTGGATCCCAAAACAATTCATCGACATCTTCTAATAAAAGGAGGTTTTTAGAATTCGAAGTAGATAATCTTATAGCAGATCCAGGACAACGACCAAAGATTTCAAGTTATCACCCGAATGACAGAGACAAAGTTAGATGTGCATATTTACAAAAAGGTCCTTGTCAACCAAGGACTCATGATTTTCCGCAAACTGCTTGTGGTTCTTCTTTTCGAAGATTTAATCCTAATTGGTTTGATGACTATGGCAACTGGTTAGAGTATAGTATATCAAAAGATGCTGTTTTTTGTCTTTGTTGTTATCTTATGAAACCTGAGACTGAAGGTGGTGATGCTTTTGTAACTACTGGCTTTTCAAATTGGAAAAAAAAGGAGAGACTACAAATTCATGTTGGGATTCATGATAGCGCTCATAATCAAGCTTGGAGAAAATGTGAAGCACTTATGAGACCAAAACAACACATCACTGCTGCTATTGAAAAACAATCTGAGCAAGCTAAAAAGAATTATCAAATTCACTTGACAGCAACAATTGATTGTATTAGATTTCTTTTGCGACAAGGATTGGCCTTTCGTGGTAATGATGAGACAGATGATTCTGTTAACCAAGGAAATTTTTTGGAACTTCTAAACTTTCTTGCGCAACATAATGAAGAGATTGGTCGTGCTTTCAAAAATGCTCGTGGGAATCTTAAACTAATAGCACCCTCAATTCAAAAAGATATTGTAAGAGCTGCTGCAAGGGAAACGACAAAAGTTATTGTAGATGATCTTGGGGATGAATTATTTGCTGTATTGGTTGATGAAGCCCGTGACATTTCTATTAAGGAGCAAATGTCAGTTTGCTTAAGGTATGTGAACAAAGAAGGACAAGTTAGGGAGCATTTTCTTGGTCTTGTTCATGTTTCTAATACTAATGCTTTATCTCTAAAATTAGCATTGGAGTCATTATTAGAAACATATAATTTAAGTTTATCAAGAGTACGTGGACAAGGATATGATGGTGCAAGTAACATGCAAGGAGAATTTAATGGTTTGAAAACTTTGATATTGAAAGAAAATTCTTATGCTTTCTATGTACATTGCTTTGCTCACCAACTTCAGTTAGCTCTTGTAACGGTTGCAAAAAAACAAGTTGAAATTGCTTTGCTTTTTAATTTGTTAACTAATTTGTGCAATGTTGTTGGAGCTTCGTGTAAACGAAGAGATATGCTTCGTGATAGTCAAATGACTAAGACAATTGAAGCACTAAAAAGTGGAGAAATTTCTAGTGGGCGTGGTTTGAATCAAGAAACAGCTTTAAAAAGAGCTGGAGACACTAGATGGGGTTCACACTATGGAACTATACTTAGATTAATTTCTTTATTTCCTTCTGTGGTTAATGTTCTTGAATATGTTGAGGAAGATGGAAATAATTCAGAACAAAGAGCTGAAGCATGTCATTTATTGAATGTCATTCAATCCTTTGAATTCATTTTCAACTTGCACTTGATGAAAAATATCTTGGGAGTTACTAATGAGTTATCTCAAGCGTTACAAAGGAATGATCAAGACATTGTAAATGCTATGGCATTAGTCAAAGTGTCTAAGCAACGGTTGCAAAATATAAGAGATGATGGCTGGTCTCTTTTACTTGACGAAGTCTCACTGTTTTGTGACAAACATGATATTACTGTTCCAATCATGGATGATATATTTGTGTCACAAGGAAGATCAAGACGCAAAGCTCAAAAGATATCAAATTTGCATCATTTTCAAGTTGAGATATTCTATCAAGTAGTTGATAGACAACTTCAAGAACTCAATAATCGTTTTACAGAGGTGAATACTGAATTGCTTCTTTGCATAGCTTGTTTGAATCCAAGACACTCATTTTTTGCATTTGATAAGGAGAAGTTGATCCAGTTAGCTCAATTCTATCCATTAGAATTTTCTTCCACTCAACTTTTGGCACTTGACAGTCAACTTGAGAACTTCATACTAGATGTGCGTTCTGATGATCAATTCTCAGACTTAAATGGAATTGGTGCTCTTTCTCAGAAGTTGGTTGAGACTCGAAAAAATATTGTTTATCCATTAGTGTTTCTTCTTTTGAAGTTAGCTTTAGTTTTGCCCGTAGCAACTGCATCAGTTGAAAGAACTTTTTCTGCTATGAACATCATAAAGAGTCGACTTCGGAACCGTATAGGAGACGAATTTTTAAATGATTGTTTAGTGACATACATAGAAAGAGAGACATTTGATTGTATTGACAATGAAAAGATTATTCAATCTTTTCAAAATATGAAACCTAGAAGAATGGAATTCTAAATTATGTGTTATTATTTTGAATTATTATTTTATTTTAATTTATTGGTTAAATAATTTAAAAAATATTCCTATTTTATAACATTAATTATAAAAATTATTATTATATTATATATATTTTGCCCCCACTGAACAAATTTTCTAGATCCGTCACTGTAGATAACTGTTAATCCGAAATAACCAAATTTTATTTTACCAAATAAGTTAAATACCTTAATATGTTGCCTATTTTTTTTGTTGTACAAACAACACTAATTTTCATTTAAGAAACAACAACGTTGCTTACATACACCCAAATAATAACTACATTTAGTCACCAAAAAAAAATAATAACTACATTTGTTGTTTATATCATCAACTAAGTCAATAATTATGTTTGAGAAATACTAGGTTAATACGTTATTTTTATAAGGATTAAATTAATTTATTAGTTATTAGACTTAATTACCAAAATTAAATAATTTGATCATATAACATCACCGATTATATATATATATACACACACATAGCACTTGTACTATGATAAATTATTGGTGGATCTTATGGAGATGACCCATTTCACTACTCTTACATTATTGTTACCACACAAGAAGTAGCCAGTAGTCACCACCCACCATGGATGATGGATCTTTAAATTCATTTGGTGACAGGATTGTGTTTTGCTGGCTTAGATCTAAAGTAGTCCATTATCTTGTTCATGCACCGTTGACCAACATCTTATGATGCTTATAGCTTAGCGATCATATATATAGTACTAATTAATAAACTAGCAGTTGCTCAAACATCAACCAAATTGGTAATCGGTCCATGTAATTAGACAGTATAGCATAGAAATAATTGTGCATCTTTAAAAAATTGTCTTGTCCAAGACATAATACACTAACAGTATAAGTTTGACCAACATATATATGGCAGTAATTTTGCGACAATTTTTATATGCGAAATGCACCACTAAATTTTAGGACAATTTACCAAAATAAATAATTTGATTTTTAATTTTATCAGAATACACATTTTATAAAATAGATACTAAAATGTATTTTTTTCATAAACTATGTAAACTGCGATAGGAGACCCACGGTTTACAAATAATAAACGTAAATCACTACAGGAGTTTCGTGGATTACGTTTGAAGTCAAATTGCACATGATCTGCTGTAGAGAAAAATGCATTTTGGTATCCATTTTGCAAGATGTGTATTTTGATAAAATTAAAGTTAAATTATTTATTTTAGTAAATTGCCTTAAAATTTATTGTTTTTATCACAATTTTTAGTCATTAATTTAATTTTTTTAGTTTAATAATTTAACAATATATTTTAGCTTACAGGTTTTAACATTAATAACTAATTAATTAATGGCCAAAAATAATAAATTCGATGACCTATTCTAGCATATTTTTTATATAATAGTCTAATATTAAAAATATAACTTAACTTAATCTAATATGACATTGTAATTCAGATAATTTTTTAAAAGATAAATTTAAAAATTAGTTAGTTTTACTGACGTGATAATAATATACAATTGACTGTATATGTAAATTTTTTTTTATATTTATCGTACAGGAAATTTTTTTTTTTTTAAATAAGTTTTTGGTGAACCTTTTTTATGATATAGACATTTGTAAGTAGTACCAAGCATTTGGCAGGGGATGAAGGTTGAATTCAATGTACTGTGAAGTTTGGTTAAAAAAAAGTAGAGCAGGAATGAAAGGAAAAAGGTATATAAGCTAAGGTGGTGATGGTTCAAAAAAGTAACATGGCCTTAGCTTCTTCCTTATCCCTTTTGGCCTCAACTTGAGACTTGAGATGAGAGAAATAATGTGACTACGCAGCTTTTTTCAACCAAGACCATGCTGCACCTCCATTATTATTATTTTCACTTTTTCAACGTAGCTTCTCATGTCATCATGAATCATTTTAGGTGGTGCACAAATTAAATTAAATAATTCACACCACCCATTATTTGTTTAGAGGATTAACAAAATTAAAATAGTTAAAAGTTACTTCACATATATATATATATGTTGGGCGAAAAGTTCTCGACTACAGGAAAAATTTTGGGGAGGAATCAAGTGAGAAAACATAAGATGAGAAGACACCACATTCAATTCAAAATTTTAAAATGTCAAGTTAATGAATTTCTCATATTGTAAACTCCTCACTCTTCCTTAATTTTTTTTATGTGAGACTAATTTTACTTACAACACTAACAATATGCATGTGATCGAGAACCTTATACCAAGTAATAAGACAAATATAGAGGCTCAAAATTAATTCCATCTTGTATATATGCATGATTTTCATGGTGTCCATGATATCCTCCTATTTCTATTTGCCTAATGAGATGATGACAAGGACTGCTCAATTGTACTTGGACACTGTTTTATTCAATATTTTATTTAATTTATTTATGACAAAATAGACAACAATATAGTTGGTGGAACACGCTCCTAAGACGGAAGTGGGGAGTGAATACAAGTGTATATGCATATATAAGAATTTGTGTATTTATTTATTTATATATTGAGTGATATATATACTAACTTGATACACTACACACTTTACGTGAATCTGCAGATAATGTTAAAAGGATAAAAAATAGTCTAAATTTATTTTATTTAATATTTATTAATTTTAATAATAATTAGTAAATATTAAATAAAATAATTTTTTTATTTTTTATTAATTTTTTGGTTATTAAACAATTCCAACCTAAATCAACATTACAGAAAACAAAAATATAATAAAGAGAGTGAAAGTAGTGGACTTAATACTCCAACTCCACTTTATAACACTTACTTCTTGACACGTCACCTTACCCAACGAGCTAGTGAACCACTCATCAATCATCATTAAAACAAAACTTACATGCATGTGTTGGTTCTATCTAAAGCACCCTCACATAAACTATATTAAAAAAATATATATTAAAAATTAATTTTTAATTAATTAATATTTTAATTGTAAAAAATCTCTCTTTTTTTTTGGATAATTTAAAATTAAAAATTAAAAAAATAATTTAGACTTATAAAAAGTCATATCCTCAGACTTTATTATTTCGAGATACAATTGTATATTAGTAAAATCTATAATTGACTAATACATTTTAACTCGAATAAAATAAGTGTGTTTGTTTTTACTCTAAGTATATTTTAAAATAAAGAGTTATTATGTATTTATAAAAAAATAAAAAAATAGTATATATAGTATATACACAAAAAATTAATTAACATATATATTTAAAGGATAATATTAGAAAGACAAAAAATACAGCCAGAATTTGTCTTATTTAGCATTCATTAATTGTCGCAATAATTAATAAATATTAAATAAGACAAGTTATGACTGTTTTTCTCTATTTTTTTTTTGTTAACAAACATTTTCGATATTTAAAAAATATTTCATATTCGGCCATATATTTTATACGATTATTTTTAATTAAAGTACATGATAAAAAGATTTGTAAATTTCAGATTATCCATACAGCATTAATTAACATCGCAAACGCATGCCATTGAAGGATATAGATAGTGACAGGACCAAAACAAGACACCTTATTTTATTTAATTTTAATTCTTCTTTTGTTGTTAAGCGAAATTCCCACTTCACTAGCTAGCATATATAGTTTTCTCTTTTTTTCTTTTCTTCTTTTTTTTTTTTTTTTTTTTTTCCGTGGGATAACGAGAAAGATGCTTGTTGCTAGTTGCAGAATGGTATTATTGAAGTAATTCAGAGAGCATTCTGTTCCCTCACGCATGATATGCTTCAATTTTATATCTGTAATTTTTTTTTTTCTTCCTCATTTTAGTTATTGTTGTTTCATAACATTATTCATGAAAAAAAATTCCTATCAATTGGGAAAATAATAGTCAAGCCACCTTCTTGCCTTTTTTAGGACTGCATTTAGCTCTCAAAACAGGAAAAAAATAGAACATTATTGAGAGCAAGAACAAAAAATAAAGATACAAATATTAGTGGTTTTGTATTTGTTTGATAATAAATTAAAATAAATTATAAAAATTTAATTTATTTTTATTTTTTTCATAAAAAAGAATTAGGAATTGAAAAAAAATATAACGATAAAAAATATAATTATAAAAATTTGATAAAAATAATAAAAAATAAAAAATAAATTGTATCTCTTGTTAATATTTTCGTTTTTTTTTATTAAAAAAAATACAAAATATACTAATTCAATATTTTTAGACATAATATTTATTCATATTTTATCCATTAAATATAATTTTATGTCTTTGTATTTCTATTTTAGTATCTCGTAGTTATAAACAAAGACAATCTAATGACCAAAAAAATATAAGCACATATACATATGTTACACAAGAGAAAAAAGACCTTACGTATATAACAAAAATTGCAGCCCTAACCTCTAACCGCTGCTATATGTGCCGCAGTTTGTCTTTTTGCGGCGCATTTACAAAACCGCCGCAAAAAAACCATTGCTATCTTAAAAAATTGTTGTAGTATACGAAAATATAAGCTACCAAAATTAATGTCTCTCTTTATTATCATTATGAGGATGAAATACTTGAGAATTGAAGGTCAACTTCTCTCTCTCTCTCTCACACAAAAGAAAGTCAACTTTGAAATTAAAGAATAATACTAATAATTAAGCTAGTGTATGGAGTTAATAAGTTAACTAATAAGGTGTGCAAACTATAGTATAATAAAAATTTTATGTAAGCTAGCACTAGTTGAAACTTTCTCAAGTGTAACCATTGCTTATGTACAAAGTCATGTATATGTGGAATGGCGCAAATAAATTAAAACTGGTAAACCTAATACTCACTCCACCTCAATTCTCCTGACACTAAAGACAAGGTTGTTTGTTGCAACTAAGCATATGAACCATTCACATTATAAGTTTATCAAGGACCATATCTTCTCTGTCTTTTTTTATTCAATTCATTATATTATATGGTGGCTTTAATAACACATACAACTTGTATTTCCTTTATCTAAAAAAAAAAAAAGATTCTATATATGTACATACGCATGTCCATGGAATATTATCTCATAATCTGCCTAAAACAATATTATAAAGCTAGAAGCAAATAAAAAGAACCAAAAAAAAGGTACACATGTAATCTCTATATATTGATAATAAAATGGTTTGTGAAATTTCATAACCTCTTTTAGTTGCCTGTGAATTTACAAGTAAAAGATTTTCTAAATGAAAGTAACGAAGTTAACTTTATAATTATAAAAAATATTATCTACATCCACATAAAAAAATCAATTATTAAATTAATGATGTATTTATATATAAATATATATATTAATTAATTTATTTTTAATATATATTTTATATTTAACATATATTTTATATTGATTGATGACCTAAATTGTATTTATTTACAGAGATATGACATTGAAATAGGGACACAGAAATACAAAATCGTGTTTGACAGAGGAGATATAGACAGAAACAATATGTCCAAAGACACTGATTTAGCGTATTTTGTTTTAATCCTGACAGAAATGACACAGAAATACTAACAAGAGATACAACTTATTTTTTATTTTTTTCTTTCATTATTCTTGTTAATTTTTTATAATTATATTTTTTATTTATATTTTTCGTCTCAAATTTTTTGAAAGAAAAAAAAAAAGAATAAATTGAATTTTCATAATTTATTCTAGTTTATCACCAAACAGAATATAAGAACATAAAATTTTGTACCTCTCTCCTTTATGTCTTGTTTTCAATGCCTTATTTTATTATGTTCTCAGAAACAACTGCAGTATTAATGACTGATTTTTGTGTATTTATAATATAGTTGATAATATAAATTATAGAATCCTTCTATTTTATATATTTAATTTGGTTTCTTGATTTTCTATGGCTTTCGCACTTTGCATTTCCTTTCCCTTTATTCATGTGTATTACAATGTAAAAATAATATATTTAAAAACTCATCATGATAAAAAAAAATGTTTATTCACACACCACACACACAACTGACATGAGTACCTTTTACATTTATATAATGATTTATATATATATATATATAATAAATGAGTTTAATTTTGATAGACTAATAGTGTAAAACATTTTAAATAATCATTCACACGGTCAGTATAAAATATAGTTATTTTTGCTAGTGTAATATTACGTAATTAGATGCACTCACAGTGTATCAAAATTAAATTCATAATAAATACATAATTGTAAAATTCACTCATTAATTATATGATACGATCTTTTCATTTATTTTGTCACATACACAACCAGTTAAGGTAGTTTGGCGCTCAACAGTTAACAATTAAAGCAAATATATATATAACATGAACAAATAAATTAGTGAAGAAACTCTGGTTGTCTCTGGTAAATTCAGTAAATTCAGTGTTGGATTAAATGTGGAGGTTATAATAAGAGTATAGTAACAATAATATAAGATGATGGTAGCTAGCTTTAGTGATGTATACGTTGGAGTGGCACTTAAATGGTTAACTTAGTTGAGTGGATGGAGAAGTTTGGAGAGAGTGGAGACAAATTAAAGTTGGTATGGTCACGGCTCAGCAAAAAACAAAATAAAATAACTAAAATGACTTGGTGCCTCATCTACCTTTTCTTAAGTTTACTGCTTCCGCAAAACTATATCTATATGCATATATATTTCATGTTTCACTACATATGCTCCCTACTATACATTTCTTCAATGTAGTAACCCCTTTAATCTCAATTCTCACGCCAACCTCGTGACAAAAAAAAAAAAAAAAAAAACTAGTTTGAATTTGGCATCAAAATTCCACCACATCCTCTAACTGCAAATGCTAACCATCTACTTAGATATGCCGTCATGCAAATGCTTAATATTAATTTGCAACGTGTGCACTTTATTTTGTTGCTGTAGCTAGTTAAGAATCATACACGTGTATTAGCATCTTTGGGTGGCCCTTATCACATGAACTTGTTTGTTTCTTTCGTACTTGGAGGATCTAATTACCTCAATGCAAGTATATTTATCGTTGCTTTTAACAAATTAATATTTAAATTATTCGTGATGACATGGTTATACCTTTTTTTAATTGGTTAGTATGGTAGAGTGTAGTCACTCTGTTGAATACCTAATTGTTGGTTGTTGCTTCCATTCTAAGCCCAACCTCTAACTAGAGACAGGTTGCATATTGAGAAAGTAGCTTTGATGTATTATTGATAACGGATAAGGGGGTTAGCTAAGTTGAGTTTCTTAAAAGTTAGATACCTGTCTTACACAATATAGTGTCTACATACATCGGCAACACTATCCAAATTCGCGGGTATCCGTTCTACCTCGCACGAGAGCGGGTTGTCAATACCGCAGATAAGTACCATGAATGTTGAGTAAAATAAGATAGGACAAGATGAAGTTGAATAGTGCCAAAATTCGTCCCTACTCCAATCATTTTCATCCATAAATTCATATGAATCATTCTATAGTGCATTGCTGTCATGCTGAACTTACTGTACAATTGTATTTATAGTTGTATACTTATACATATGAATAATGAAATTCAAAAAAAAGGAAAAAAAAAAAAAACTTTTTATTTTTTTCAGGAGTTACCTGAACCTTTCAAATCCACATAAGATACTTTTTTTTTTGAAAGAGAAATCCACATAAGATACTAACATAGAAACAAGTTGTTTTCTTAAGGGCTTAGGCGAACTATTAGTTTGGTTGGGGCCTGGTTGTTCCTCTACCCACTCTTGATTACCATTGTTGGGCCTTTCATATCCTACTTCAATAATATTTGGTATAACATAATTCATCAATGTATCTTGATACGAAATTCTATCCAGCTTATACCTTAATAGTCAATACAATTAAGCTTAGTTTGGTAAAACTTTTAAAAAAAATGCTTATGCTGTGATTAGAATATGAGGTGGATACCTATTTATGATATGGGCGACTAAAGTTTTTAAGAGAGATTTGGGATTATTACGAAGACCAACCTTTAATAAAGGTTGAATTTGTACACATATAAATAAGACTTCATAGCCTGAGATACAACATACAACAATTAATAAAAATATTTTCTCTCTCTACATACAATATAAAGCTCTTCTTTTCTTTCTCTCTTCATACACTACAAATACAATATTAATATATATAAATTATTGTTATTATGGTTAGATATTAATATTAGTGAATATTAATATTAGAGTCTTCTTCTTATACTTTTTTATTTTATATTTATCTTCTTTATTTATTTATTTTACAACACGTTATTAGCACGAGACTCTAATCAAATTTTTAGGAAGACTCAGGTAACAAATTTTTATTATGTCGAATCTCTCTCATCTTAAATTTAATGCTCTTAATATATTTGGAAATAATTATTTATCATGGATACTAGATGCTGAAATCCATCTTGATTCAATGGATCTTGGAGATACCATTAAAGCTGAAAATAATGCATCCCAAAAGGATAAAGTCAAAGCCATGATTTTCCTTCGTCGTCATCTTGGCGAAGGATTGAAAAATGAATATCTCATATTAAAAGATCCTGCAGATCTGTGGAAAGGTCTTGAAGAAAGGGACAATCATCAAAAGACGGTGATACTTCCTCAAGCTCGATATGAATGGACGCACTTGCGCCTACAGGATTTTAAATCCATAAATGAATAAAATTCTGCAATGTTTTAAATCACCTCACGAATGAAATTATGTGGGGAAAAGATATCTGATAATGATATGTTAGAGAAAACTTTCTTAACTTTTCATGCCTCGAATGTGCTTTTTCAGCAGCAGTATCGAGAAAAATGATTTAAAAAGTATTCTGAGTTAATTTCTTATCTTCTTGTTGCTGAACGCAACAATGAGTTGCTCTTAAAGAATCACGAAGCGCGCCGCCCCATTTCCTGAAGTAAATGCAGCAAATCATTACCCAGGAAGAGGTAAATGGCAAGATTTTAGTAACAAGAAAAATTATGAAAGGAAAAGGAATTATGTTCACAAGAAAGGATCTCACCAGAAGTGGGATAAAGAAAAAAACTTTGGGCAAAATAAATCAACAGAGGATAAGTGTTTCCGTTGTGGTGGAAAGGGCCATTGGTCACGTACCTGTCGTACCTCAAGACACCTAGTCGATCTTTATCAAGTATCTTTGAAAAAGGACGACAAAGGAAAAGAGTCGAATTTTATTTCAAATGATGCTGAAAATTCCACCACTCATTATGATGTATCTGATTTCTTTGAAGATCTTGAAGAAAATATTGGTTATTTGATCAATGATGGAATAGTTTAATATGTGAGATTGTTAAGTATTCATGTAAATAAATAATGTAAGAAACTTATTGTTAAAATTTATTTTCTATATATTTAAGTTTCAAATATGATGTATATAAATAATGAAATATTAATGTTTATGTTTAAGAATTTTAAAATCATTAAATGTGTCAAATTTTAAAAATAATAATAATAATAGTGATAATAATAAAATTATAGTATATGGCATTATGTACCGTGTTTCTTAATAAAAAACATTCCAATCAAGAATTCAATTTGACTGCGCATGTATTACTACTCATTTTATTATTATTTATCTTTAAAGAAAATGATAAGGATATATAATGAAGATGTATGCCTTGCGAATAGTGCAAGTTCGCACACTATTCTTAAAAGCGATATATATTTTACCAATCTTGTGCCAAAATAAGAATATGTTAATACTATATTGGCTCAAACAATGTGATAGAAGGCTCCGGAAGAGCTATAATTTTGTTTCCCAGAGGAACAAAATTCATAATAAATAATGCACTATTATCTACGAAGTCTCTAAGAAATTTGTTGAGTTTCAAAGATATTCGTCGAAATGGATATCATATTGAGACAATGAATGAGGAAAATCATGAGTACTTATGTATCACAACTTGTAACAGCCTAGACCACCCGCTAGCACGATATTGTCCGTTTTGGCACACAAGGCCTCACGATTTTGCCTTTGACGGTAGGGATGATAGCCGAAACCCCCCACACTCACTCGTCAAAACGCGTCATGCTAGGGAGATGTATCCACACCCTTATAAGGCATGCTTCGTTCCCCTCCCCAACCGATGTGGGACCTTACAATCCACTCCCCTAAGGGAGCCCAGCGCCCTCGCTGGCACATCGATCTGGGCTCCGGCTCTGATAACATCTGTAACAGTCCAGACCACCCGCTAGCACGATATTGTCCGCTTTGGCACACAAGGTCTCACGGTTTTACCTTTAACGATAGGGATGATAGCCGAAACCCACCACACTCACTCGTCAAAATGCGTCATGCTAGGGAGAGGTATCCACACCCTTATAAAGCATGCTTCGTTCCCCTCCCCAACCGATATGGGACCTTACACAACTCATGGTTTAAATAAAAAGGATATATTAAAAAATTTACCCTCACTTTCATCTGGGTTATACTATACCAAAATTAGTGCAATTGAATCACATGTCATTGTAAACCAGAAGTTTACTAACCCAAATGAATTCAAACTTGGCACGACCGATTGGGTCATCCGGGGAACAACCATGATGCGAAGAATTATTGAAAACTCCCATGGACATTCACTAAAGAATCAGAAGATTCTTAAATCTAGTAAAATTTGTTGTGCTGCATGTTCTCAGGGGAAGTTAATTTTAAGGCCATCACCAGTAAATATTGGATTTGAGTTCCCTGAATTCCTAGAAAGGATTCAAGGTAATATATGTGGACCTATTCATCCATCATGTGGATCTTTTAGATATTTTATGGTCCTAATAGATGCATCTTCGAGATGGTCACATGTGTGCTTATTGTCTTCTCGCAACCTGGCATTTGCGAGATTACTTGCTCAAATTATTCGATTAAAAACACAATTTTCAGAAAATCTAATCAAAGCAATTCGTCGTGATAATGCTGGTGAATTTACTTCCCAAGCTTTTGATGCTTATTGTATGGCTAATGGAATAAGTGTTGAATATCCAGTAGTTCATGTTCACACACAAAATGAGTTAGCTGAATCACTTGTTAAATGCCTCCAATTAATTGCTAGACCCTTACTTATGAGAACAAATCTTCCAACCTCAGTTTGGGGCATGCTATTTTACATGCCGCAACACTAATTCGTTTGAGGTCAACAATTTATCATCAGTTCTCTCCTATGCAATTAGTTTTTGGCCAGCAGCCAAATGTCTCCCAATTAAGAATATTCGGTTGTGCGATATATGTTTTCATTGCACCACCTTCTCACATCAAAATGGGACCCAAAGAAAATTGGGGATATATGTTGGATATGATTCTCCCTCTATAATAAGGTATCTTGAGATACAAACTGGGAATGTATTTAAAGTCCGATTTGCGGATTGTCATTTTGATGAATCAAAATTTTTAACATTAGGGGGAGAGAATAAGCTTCTTAAAAAGGAACTTAATTGGAATGCACCATCCTTAATGCATTTGGATCCTCGATCAGAGCAATGTGAACTAGAAGTTCAAAAGATTATATGTGCAAAAAATAGCAAATAAATTGCCTGATATATTTTCCAATACAAAGAGGATAACTAAATCTTATATACCAGTGGAAAATGCCCCAATTCGAATTGATGTCCCAGTTGGACAAATTGCCACTGAAACAAATTCACGCCAGAAGCATGGCAGGCCTGTCGATTCCAAAGACAAAAATTCTCGAAAAAGAAAAGAGGTAAATACTATTTCTGTTGAAAAAAACATAGTAAAGACACATGCAGTTATCCAAAATTCTGATATGATTTTAACGTCAGAAGACGTTCAGGTATCTGAAAATTATGAAAATGATGAGATCTCGATAAATTATGTCTTTACAGAAGAAAAATGGGACCGAAATAAAACAATTGTCAATGAAATATTTGTATATAATGTGGCATTGAATATCATACATGAAAGTAAGGATCTTGAGACAAGATCAGTAGAAGAATGTCGATAAAGGAATGATTGGCCAAAATGGGAAGAAGTCATGAAGGCTGAGTTAGACTCACTTGCAAAACGTGAAGTCTTTGGACCTGTAGTCCGTACACTAGAAGATGTAAAACATGTTGGATACTAATGAGTATTTGTGAGAAAACGAAATGAGAAAAATGAAGTTATACACTACAAAGCTCGACTTGTAGCACAAGGTTTTTCACAAAGGCCCGATATAGATTATGAAGAAACATATTTCCCTGTAGTGGATGCAATAACATTGCGTTATTTGGTCAGTTTATCCGCATATCATAAACTACATATGCATTTAATGGATGTGGTAACAGCTTATTTATACGGATCATTTGATCGTGATATCTATATGAAAGTCCCTGAAGGACTAAAGAATCTAAACCATCAAATGAATATTCCCAGGGATTATACTCAATTAAATTGCAAAGATCTTTATATGGTCTGAAGCAATTTGGACGAATGTGGTATAATCGTTTTACTGAGTATCTCACCAAAAACGGATTCAAGAATGATGATATATGCTCATGTGTTTTCATAAAAAAATATGCACTTGGGTTCATTATAATTGCTATATATGTTGATAATTTAAATATTATTGGGACTCCTGAAAAGATTCCAATAATTATAAAAACTCTAAAGGAAGATTTTGAGATGAAAGATCTTGGAAAGACTAAATTTTATCTCAGCCTACAGATCGAGCATACAAAAAATGGGATATTTATTCATCAAACAACATATACAGAAAAGATCTTGAAGAGATTTTATATGGATAAGTCACATCTATTAAGTACCCCAATAGTTGTAAGGTATTTGGATGTGAAAAAAGATCAATTTCGTCCTAAAGAGGTAAATGAAGATATCCTTGGTCCTGAAGTACCATATCTTAGTGCCATTTGAGTGCTAATGTATCTTGCTAACAATACACAACCTGATATATCATTTACTGTGAATTTACTTGCAAGGTATAGTTCCTCTCCAACCAAAAGACATTGGGATGAAATCAAACAAATCTTTCGATATCTTCATGGAGCGGTTGATATGGGATTGTTTTATCCATATGGATCCAAGTCACAATTAGTTGGCTATGCTGATACTAGATACTTGTCTGATCCACACAAAGGAATATCTCAAAAAGGATATCTGTTTACATATGGTGGTACAACTGTATCATGGAGGTCCACGAAACAGACGATTGCAGTAACATTCTCTAATCATGCTGAAATACTAGTGATACATGAATCGAGTCGCGAGTGTTTTTGGCTCAAGAGTTTGATCCAATATATTCTGTCATCATGTGGACTGATTGATCATAAGATAGCCCCACCTGTCCTGTTTGAAGATAATACAGCATGCATTGCTCAACTTAAAGGCGGATACATCAAAAGTGATAGAACAAAGCATATTTCTCCCAAATTCTTCTTCACTTATGACCTTCAAAATCAAGGGACAATCGATATCCAACAGATTCGCTCAAGTGACAATCTGGCAGATTTATTTACAAAGTCACTCCTAAAATCCTCCTTTAAAAGATTAGTACATGAGATTGGGATGCGCCGATTTCGAGACATTAAATGATGTCGGCAAGAGGGAGAGACTTACTCTTTTTTCCTTAATAAGGTTTTTTCCCATTAGGTTTTTCTTGACAAGGTTTTTAATGAGGCAGTCCCCATCACAAAGGATTTTGTACTCTTTTTCCTTCACTAAAGTTTTTTTTTCCCATTGGGTTTTTCTTTAGTAAGGTTTTAACAAGGCATAATCCTAAATGGTCATCCAAGGGGGAGTGTTGTGATAAGAATATGAGGTGGATGCCCATTTATGATATGGGCGGCTGAAGTTTTCAGGAGAGAGATTTGAGATTATTACGAAGACGAATCTTTAATAAAGGTTGAATTTGTACACATATAAATAAGGTTTCATAGCCTGAGATACAACACACAACAATCAATAAAAATATTTCCTCTCTCTAGGTACAATATAAATCTCTTATTTTCTTTCTCTCTTCATACACTACAAATACAATATTAATATATATAAATTATTGTTATTATGGTAGGATATTAATATTAGTGAATATTAATATTAGAGTCTTCTTCTTATACTTCTTTATTTTATATTTATCTTCTTTATTTATTTATTTTACAACAGCTTATACTTTTTAAAAACTCAAGTTCCTCATTTTGTATTTGGTAAATCAAAAGAATCATGTTCATGTGCTTGCAGCTTTTAAAAAATCAAAATACTTTTGAAAGCACCTAAGCAAAATTTAAAAGTCTAATATAACCTCATATGTTAACTAATTTTCAAATTTAATACTTACATTTATGTCTATTATAGTATTTTTATATTTTAAAAATTATTTTATTAAACGTAATTGTTGTTATTTGTATTTATTGAAAGCTATTTTTAATTTGATTTACCAAACATAAATGCTACAATTTTTAAAAAGTCATCTTTTAAAATTAATTTTTATAAACTACTTTTAAAAAATAAAAACTTTACCAAACTAAGTCTTTAATCTAACTATCTAAGGATGGAGTAATATTATGGAAAAATTATTATAAAGGACCATTAGGAAGATTTAATTATTAAAAAGGACCTTTAATTTTAAAATTATTTAGAAAGACTTATTTTTTAATATTTAAAAAAAAGGACCAAATCTTTTTTGTGAAGAGACAAATATATCCTTACATTATTTTTTTCATTTATTTCTTTTTCTTAACATAATTTTTTTTCTAATTATCTATGACACTCAAATCCTTATTCTTCATCTATAACTCATAGAGACATTTGTTGCTGCCAATCATAAAACTTAAGACTTGGGAGTACCTATGAGTATACTCCTGGCAGGTAAGTTGATTTTCTGGTATATCCTTGCAGAAACATTACTATTGAGTAATATATTTCTTTCAAACTCGTTTTTAGATTTTAATGTCTCTCCCCTCATTATTGGTTATTTATTGTTTTATATTTTTGCATAGACATGACAAATTTTTTGTTATTTTCACATTGGAGGTAATATTGAAGTTGTACCTAACCAGAAAATTATTTATCATGGAGGAAAAATCATAGGAGAGCTAATTGAAGAAGGATGCACGCATTCAAATTTAATGCATAAGATATGGCTTCGAACCAAGGAAAATATGCAGAATAAACGCATTACCTAGTCAAGTTTAACCAATCTCAACTCATAGATCTCATTGATACTGATAGTGTTAACCAATTGATCACATTCAATGATGATACAGCTCATGTATATATCATGGAGGTAGAAAAGACTAACCATGATATTGCACCTCATGAGGACAATGACGATAACGTTCATGACAGGTATGTATTCCAACTGGGTTATCTTTTTATAAATTTTCTTATATTAGTGATTAGTGAATTGTTATGAAATTAATTTAATTTTTTTTATGATTAGTACACTATCAAGTAATTCAACTCAAGAGTCGACGTCGTTACTAATATTGATGGTCAAAATCCATTAACACCAATTCTATGTACAACCCAACTTGTCCCTACACCTCAGATTATCAATGGCTCTGCTAAGTGAAATGATCTTATAAAGGAAGAAGGACAGATTTTTCAAAATGCAAGTAAGCTGAGGAAAGCATTGTTTGAATATGGTATTGCTCATAAGTTTACATACAAGTTCTTAAAGAACAGTCCGGATAAAATAATTTGTGTTTGCAAGGTTGAAGGTTGTCCGTGGAAATTGTCGGCTTATGCTATGGAAAAAAATACTTCGTTCCTCATGGTGACACATTTTATCAAGAATCATAAGCACTCAGCTCAAGATGTATTGGAGAGTACTCACTCTTTCAGATCTAATTTGGTGTCTTCAATTATTGTCGACAAGTTGAGATTAACTCCTGACAAGTTGCCTAATGACATACGAAATGATATTTTCAAGGAATACGGATTTTCACTAACATATTACCAAGCTTGGGCTGCAAAGGAGAAAGTATTAGCTGAAATTAATGGCGTACCTAAAGATTCATATATGCTAATTCCTTGGATATGTAATCGTTTAGTGAAAACTGATCCACAAACAGTTGCAAAATGGATATGCTCTCCTAGTTATCAATTTGAAAAGCTTTTTGTTGCATATGGGTGTTGTGTGACAGGTTTTCTTCGTGGAGCAAGGCCTATATTATTTATTGATGGTTGCCACTTAAGTGGTCCATACAAGGGAACTCTTCTAGCTGCCTTTACATGCGATGCAAATAATGATTTATTTCCGATTGCGTATGCAATTGTTAGTGCTGAAAATAATGAGAATTGGCTTTGGTTCCTATCTAATTTGAAAGAACTAACTGGGTCAATTCCAGTTACGTTAATATCTAATAGGCATCCATCAATTATTGCAGTTGTGGAGCAAGTATATGATAGGGATAGACATGCTTATTGTTATCGACATGTGAAAGAAAATTTTTGTGCAGAAACTAAAAAGTTACAGAGGGGAATACGCAGTGAAGTAAAAGAAGATGCAAAAAAATTACTAGACGCAGTTTGTTATACCCATTTTAGCACAGAATTTATAGAAGCTGTGGAACAACTTCGTGCATTTTCACCAGAACTTGCAAATTGGTTAGAGACTAAAGGAGATATTAACAAATGGACAAAGTCTCAATTCCCTCATCGACGATGGGATCTCATAACTACCAATGTAGTTGAATCATTTAATTCATGGATAAGAAAAGAGAGGACTCATAGTATTTGTGCTTTAATAACAGAGCATAGAGACAAACTTGCAAATCTGTTATATACTGCAAAGTTAGAGATGATTAAATGGAAGAATGAAGTTGGGCCAAAGATTGATAAAATATTGATGGAGCATGTAGTTAGAAGTGAGTTTCTTAAAGCAGTGAGATATGGAGATCATAATGTTATGGTTAGAGGGTCAAATGTTGATGTATGTGTGAATCTACTATGCAAAGAATGTACATGTCTTGAATGGCAAATGACTGGAATTCTATGTCCACATGCTTGTGCTGCAATTAAATTATTACATGGCAACATCTACACCTATGTAGAGGAGTGCTATCTGAAAAGTTCACAAGAAAAGATTTATGCGAGCAGTATGATCCCAATTGAAACTCATGACATGCCTGATGTCAACAACCTGACCCTAACAGACTGGGAGAATAATATTTTTCTTATGCCACCTACAACAACTCGTCCTCCGGGAAGACCATGCAAGAAGCGCCGAGAGTCATAATTTCAAGATGTGCATGTTTACAAATGTAGCCGATGTGATCAGAGTGGTCATAATCGTTCTAAATGTAGAAATCCTAATCCAGAAAAAATATGAATTTTTTTCAGGTAGTTCTAACTTTATAGATTGTCACATTTAGAATTGCAATATTGGTTTTTCTTAAGTTATGCATATTAGGTGATTCTGCTGAGTTTCTTAATTGTATCTGCACTTAAACTTTATAGTTTTACTTTGATTTTTAAGTAAATTTGTGTAATCTTACACTTGAATTTTGTAGTTTTACGTTGATTTAATAACGTTTCTGCAAATATGCACTTGAATTATGCAACAGGTTTGGCTGTAGTTCTATTGTGCAATTCTGCATTAAAGTTGCTGCACTTAGTAAATAAAAATTTGCAATTTAATTTTTTCTATGATTTTGCACTAATGTTCTGTAATTTTCTGCACAAACTCTGCAATTTTACACTAAAATTGTGTAACTCTGCTCATAATTAAACAAAACAATCTTTAAGAGTTGTGTAAACATAATTAAGAGTCATGACATATAATCAGGTTCTTCTAATTAGACAAATAGAAAGAAATGCTACAATCATAAGCAACGCCAAAGCATTGTGTTTAAAGTCCATGAACAGTTTTAGAACACAAGTTTAGAAACAAAAACTGATCCATCTTTATTTTCAGCCTCATACCAAACACACCTTGAATATAAATCCTTCAAATTCAGATTCATTCATTCATTAATGTATTTTTCAATATAGACAACAAGTGTTATTAGAGTTCTTACTGGGGCCAAAGATAACGCTCTTAACATCAATAATGCACTACTATATTCATTAAAAAAACTGTAACTTAGATTTTGTTTAATGCATATGCCCTTATAACTTGAAAGAAACAAAATTGAAAATCACATAATCAGTAAAACAAAACAGTGACTAATAGCATCATCAGGTTTGAATTAAGGCATTTCCAGATCACACTAAAATCTTATTCATGAATTGAAAATGTTCAAACTTCATCATGTATTGCAGTTTTCACCTTAAAAGCTATACAATTTTTAATTTCAGGGATACTAATATAGCTCAAAAGCTTAAGGCAGGGACTTGAACCTAAAATAAGCGTGTGGCTTTGGAGAGCTTCAGGTGGGGCTTGCTGCTGAGAGCGATTGGAGGAGTCAAAGGAGCGATGGTCGACGTGGGACGAATGAGTTTCACCGCCGGCGACGAGCTTCAGAAGACGATTCTGTCCGAAGATGACGATTTTGCCTCTGACAACTTTGTTGGATGGTGATGAAGACGAATCTCTTTTGACGCGACGAAGACGGCATCGATTCCACCTCTGATACGACGATTCTACCTTTGGCGAATCTTCTCAAGCGCGCGCCACCGACGTTTCCCTTAGGTTGGGTATGGAGTGGGTTTGAGAACGGGTGAAGAAGATGGGGAAAGAAAACAAGGGGAAGGAGAAGAAAAATTATTGGATATTATTGTCTTTTCATTTTTTATTTTTTATTTTTATTTTTAATAATATATAAATTAGTCCTTTTTAATAATTTTAAAATTAATAATCCTTTTTATTAATTAAGTTTTATTAATGGTCCTTTATATTAATTTTCCCTAATATTATTCAATTCTATTATAATAAATACGGGAGTAACGGACTATCTAAGCATAGAATCCATTTCAAGCAGGCTAATAAAAAGAGCTACATAATATAGTATGCGGAGTCTCTTGGATTCTTGTTTTGGAAGGATATAGTATGCGGAGTCTCTTGTATTCTTGTTTTGGAAGGACATCATGCATTCATGTTTCATAGTTTACATGGGTAATTCAACAACGCTAATAACTGATATGCTAACATAGAGTTGCATTCACTCTGGAGTCAGACCAACAACCCCTGAAAACAAGGAAGCAAAAGACACAAACATCAGGTTTATGATACAGATATATTGAAGTATAAGTACTGTGAACATTGTGAAATTAAAGGAGCACTGATTAAGGATTCAAAAAAAAAAAAAGGAAGCTTTATGTTGGAGATGTGAAATAGATAAGTTTTCAATGCATTGGAAAAAGGCAAAAAAAGAAAAAACTTCTGAAAATATACTCTTTTTAGTATCTTTAACTAGTACTCTTAGAACAATGGAGACACTGGTCAGCAAAACCTGAATTCAAAAATCTTATGTTACAAGTGAAACTTAGTTTAACATGATTAGTTGATTATGTATATGGACCAATGGGGATTTTATCAAAGAAACGCAATTAATCACAGATATTGAGAATCCTTCATCTTTCAACAACAAAGCTAAAAGAGCATCAAACAATATATAATCAGATGGAATGGATTGATTGATGTATTTGAAAAGGATAGAACTACTATTGTTCATAAAATTCTTCATACCACATGCCAATCTTCCACCAGCATTTCCAGTGCTCAAGCTGAGTTCCTTCCCACCTGCAAAAGCAGAAGTAAAGTAAAATGCAAATTAGACTAAAGTAAATAATGCTCTAGTTATGAGTAAGCAAGGAACTCATGATGTAAGTCCACAGTTACATGGCAACATAAAAAACATTAGCATGAAGAGAATAAGCCAATTCCATTTTCATGATTTCCCTCCTCTGAACATTCATCTACTGTTTACTTGGATCAGACAACAATGAAGAAGCTTTTAAGAAATTTCTTGTGCAGCAGCAAGAGTTGTAAGGCAGAGATGTATATAAAAATGTATAACAAGGAAATGCCAACCTTTTCCAAGGTCATCCTCAAGCTCATGAACCACCAAGGCTCTTCCAACTACTGAATTGGGGCCAATCAGTGGTATCTACAGAGAGAAAAGAAACACAAAATGATTGGGAATTCAAATTAACACACGGAAATGAAACTGAACGAAAGAAGGCACCTGATTGTCGACAATTGTTGCTTCTGCAACTCCTGCATTTCAAACATGATGTACAGATTAGTTCAAAAAGCAGTCCAAAGCAACCAAAGATGAAAGATAAGAGAAAGATGGATTACCATCTGCATTAGCAACTATGTTTCCCAGGTCACCCGCATGGCGAATTTGATCTCCCGGAGCACCATGTTTCATCTTATTAGGATTAAAATGTGGTCCTAAATATGCCATTGAAGAAGCAAACACTTAAAAATTCATCAAATAAGAACCACATAGCAAAAGATAGAAGGGGAAAACAAAGGAATAAATGACCATTTGTACCTATAAAAGATGAAAACGCTGACATATGCACCCACACTAGATCGAAACTAAACTTGTATCCACGCAAGATGCCCTCCGTGCGACAGAAGTACCCTACCTGGCCCTCAAACTCTCTAAAGATAGGGTACTTTTGTCACACGGAGGGCATCTTGCGTGGGTACAAGTTTAGTTTCGATTTAGTATGGGTACATATGTTTTCATTTTTTATGGGTACAAATGGTCATTTATTTGAAAACAAAGGCTATAATTATAGGCAATACCAGTTGATACACAACCTTTGGTGGTATCACCATACTCATGCTGCAACAAAGAATAGCACAAAAGAAAATGACTTCAATTAAAGGACTTGCAAGCAAAAACCCTAAAGACTAAAGGAGAACGCTCACTAGGTGAAAACCATGAGGCCCAGGAGTAAGGCCAGTAACACGAACATTAACAGTTGTTGAACCTACAAGAAAGGAAGTTGCAGGATTCATCGAATTTATTGTTATCAATTATGATTGCGTAGAAGAAAAGGAAGGAATACCATTGAATTGTTGAGTGAGGGTGACAATGCCTTCGACGGGGGAAGTGCCCCTGAGGACGGCAACGGCTTTCTTGGTGTTGGCGGCGATGGCGGTGATGGAGTTGGTAGGAAAGAGAGGAAGCTGGAGTGGGGAGGAAGCAGCTGAGAGAACAGTGTGGGCGGCCATGGCGGCCAATGCAGCCTCTTGCATTGTGTGATTGGAGGAGAAGAGTGAGTCAATGGCGGAGAAGTTTCTTTATCTTCTTCAATCCACATGCCACACATTCCACGTGCTCTTCATTTCCTTTCAGTTTTTCCTTCAAAATCAAATTAAATATTTTGAAAACATTTTCTCTCTTTGTATTAAAAGTTATTTTATTTATTTTTACAAAATTTATGTAAAATTAAATGGATAAAAAATAATTTATTTTTAGTCTATACTATAATATAATTTTTGAACAACTATTTTAAGGGCTTGTTTGGTAAACTTCTAGAAAAATATATTTTTTTGAGTTATCTTTTTTTAAAAATCTTATAGAAAAGTAGAAGTAATTTTATGTTTAGTATCTCATGTAAAAAGATGTTTTTATTTATCAATTATGTTTGGGTATAATAATATAAAAATATTTTTTTTGTTTATTTATTACATAAAAAACATCTTTTTTTAAGGAAAAAAGATATTTTAAAAAAAGATGTAAATTACAGCTTCTCAAAAGAGATGTTTTTTTATTTTTCTAGTGCTTTTACTTTTATTATTAGAAATTTATCAAATACACTAAAAAATAAAAAAAAATCTTTTTTGATTAATCTTTTTTTATCAAAATAATGACGCCAAAATAAAAACTCTAAATAGATTAATTTTAATATTTTTAATAAGATTCGTTTAAATCATTTAAAAGATTTGTAATTTTTATTTATGTGATAATATAAGATAAGTATACATTTTTTTATATTAATAATATAGTATTTAATTTTAAAATCAATTTCAAATTACTTTCGAAGTTTTAACGCATTTTTAATATTTAGCACTTTAGCTTGCATCTTACAAAACGAAAAACAAAGGTTTAAGATGTTCTGAAAAAAGTTTTTGTTTACTTTAATTTTGATGAACAACAAAAGTTTAAACATACACGTTATAAATTTTCAATAAATTTAAAGTGTAGTACAATTTTAGTAATAAAACTTGTTTTGAGTTGAATCGTTGAGAGTTGAGACCGTACACGAACTAAGAAGTCCACGTTACAAAAGGGGTAGAAAGAAAAGTAGTGAATAGTGATTAGCGAACTGCAACATTAAAAGGAAGAAATTATAAATCAAAACAAAATAATTAGGGGGATGAAGATGAAGATGTTAAAGGAAGAAGAGCATTGCCGAAGCTCCCAATCTTGAAGAACCACGCTATGGACGCGCGAAAACGGAACCCTTCTCCCTCTCCAGTTCGTGTTCTCATCCGCCCTCCTCATTCCCCTTCACCGCCGCCGCTGCCTCCGCCTTCCTCCTCCGACCACCAACCTCCAGCTCCCCCTCGCTCCGACGGAGTCGTCGTCGTCGGCGTCATCGCCCGCCGCCACGATGACTCCGCCCAACTCCTCAACCGCCTCGTCGACTCTAACGTCTTCGGCTCCGGCAGCCTCGACGAGCCGCTGCTCCTCCACGATGACGACGCCAGGGAGTGGTTTAAAAGCAGGAGAATCAGTTATTTCCGCGACCGCGATAACGGGATTCTGTTCCTGCAGTTCTGCTCCACGCGCTGCCCCGTGATTCATGGATTCGAAGACCCCGCGCCGGGATTTGATTCTGTTGCGGAGGAGCACGAGTTCGGCGACCTCCAGGGAACGCTTTTCATGTTCTCTGTAAGACATTTTGATTCTCTCCAAGTATCTTATTTGCAAATGCTACAACACTAATATTAATGAGTTTTGTTTTCCTAATCTAATCCTATTGTTGTTTCAAAACTTTAAAGAAGTGAATTTGCCATGGTGTTGAGCGTTCCAAACTTGAAGAATTAGAGTAGGGTTTTTCAATTATAGTTATACTGTTATCGATTGGAGTTGTGAGCTTAAGAAATTTGTACGGATGAGATTTAGATGATAATATTTGAAGTTGTGTAGAGTTGTTTTAATTAACAATCTAGAAATGCAGGTTTGCCATGTTATCGTATATATTCAGGAGGGGTCACATTTTAATACTAAGATTTTGAGGAATTTTCGTGTACTACAAGCAGCCAAGCATGCTATGGTTCCGTTCGTAAGATCCCAAGCTACACTATCGCAGGCTACTACGCCGCCATTACCGTCCCGCTCACATTCGATGTCATCCCCTTTGCAACCTTCCACGTCGGGAAACAGTTCTTCTTCTCCAGGTAGAGGTGGTGGTAACTTGAGTCGCAATGCTTCGGCCATATCTCTCATGTCAGGATTAGGTTCTTATCCTTCTTTGTTTCCAGGACAGTGCATACCTGTCATACTGTTTGTATTTGTGGATGATTTCTCTAGTTTATCCAATTCAAGCACAAATGGGGAGGACACTTCTGATGCCTCTTCTCTTAGTCAGTCTTCAAGTTTGAATACAGTGGCCAAAACAAACTTGCCTGCAAAAGGTTCTGGTTCAGTAGTTGTGCTGGCACGCCCCGCAAGTCGATCTGAAGGTGGATTTAGGAAGAAACTACAGTCTTCACTTGAAGCACAAATTCGTTTTCTGATTAAGAAATGCCGTACCTTATCAGGTTCTGAAATAAATCACTCTGGTGTGAGAGGGGCTACCCCAGTCTCTGCACCTTTGTTCTCACTTGATGCATCGAGAGCAGTTATATTGTTAGATCAGTTTTCTAATAAAAAAGGTGAATCTCTTGACTTTGCCAGTGGACTTGTTGAAGATGTGTTAAATGGGAAAGCAACATCCGATTCCCTCCTGTTGGAAACCCATGGGCAAAGTTCAAGCAAAGAAGATTTAATATCTCTTAAAGAGTTCATTTACAGGCAAGCTGATATTTTGAGAGGGAGAGGGGGACCAGTCAATACCAACAGTGGCTCAGCTGCAGGTGTTGGTATGGTTGCAGTCGCTGCTGCTGCAGCTGCTGCCTCAGCTGCATCAGGGAAAACATACACTACTCCGGATCTTCCAAATTTTGAAGTTTGGTTAACTTCTAGTAATCATATTTTGAGCAGAGTTCTCTGTGCAAAAGGGGGTTGCTTGGATGAATTGGAAATGATTAAAAGAAAACCCCGTCCAAGGAACACTGCCTTACCAGCGGCAGAAGGATTTTTGAAGGGCACAAATACTTTTGATGTTGCAGTATCTTGGTTGCAAAGTGGTAGAGGGCTGAACACTAAATTTTCGACTTCATGGTGCCAAAAAGCCATTCCAACTGCAAAGGAGATTTATTTGAAGGACTTACCTCCTTGTTATCCTACTTCACAACATGAAGCCCATTTAGAGAAGGCTTTACATGCGTTTCACGCAATGGTCAAAGGACCTGCAGTGCAACACTTTGCAAAAAATTTGGAAGAGGAGTGCACCTCCATTTGGAAATCCGGAAGGCAATTGTGTGATGCTGTTAGTTTGACAGGCAAACCATGCATGCACCAAAGACATGATGTTGAGATTGGTAATTTAGATTCAGGAGATTCACACAAGCCACATTCCAGTGGCTATTTTTTCCTTCATGCGTGTGCTTGTGGACGTTCTCGACAGTTACGTCCTGATCCCTTTGATTTTGAATCAGCTGATGCTATTTGCTTTTCTGACTGTGATGAGCTACTTCCTGCAGTCAAACTACCAGAAGTAAAATCTGTGGGACCTATTCAATCTTCTTCTTGGAGTTTGCTTCGTATTGGGGGTGCAAGATACTATGAACCTTCTAAAGGCTTAATTCAGAGTGGGTTTTGTGCCACTCAAAAGTTTCTTTTGAAGTGGACAGTATACCTAGAGAAACAGAAAAGACCAAATGGTTTGACAGAGAGCACAGGAAAGCAAGATTCTGTAATTCTGCCACCCAAGGTTGAACATATTGCAGATGCAAAGAAAACTGGAGTCAGACAACCCTATCCAGCTGTCCTGAATGGAGCAGAAGATCATAAAACATCGTTAGAAAATATAAAGCCTGATGATAAAAAGATAAGTTTTGGTAGAGGAATTCCTATGCCCAAAATGAGAAAACCTTTTTCTGAGGTTGTTGCTGGATCAGTGGCTGCTGATTCAGGATTCCCTCCTCTCCAGCAAAAGAAATTGCCTATATCAGGTTCAGAGAAGGGTACAAAGCAAAGTAATCCCAGTAATCAGATCGCAGAACGAGTTAATACAGCTACTGATCATCAGTTATCTCAAAAATCTCAAGATATATCATTTACTCAGGGACCCGTTGATAGTAATGGCAATAATAGCAACAGAGGTAGTGATCCATTCTTAAAGATAGGTAGCAACGTGGTGCCTGTACACATGAACGGTGGTGAGAGGAGCCAATCACATTCTTATGCAAAGAATGTGATGGTGTATGTTGGCTTTGAGCATGAGTGCCCCCATGGGCATCGTTTCCTGTTAAATGCAGACCATCTAACCGAACTTGGATCTTTATATTCTTTCTCCGAAGAATCTCGCAGATCTTCTTCTATGGACCCTACTGGCAGAAATCAGGTTTATCATGCTAAAGTCAGCAAGAATGCTTCCTGGGGCAAAGTGCATCGACGCTCAAATGAAATTCATGGTGCTTTCATAAATAAGGAAAGAGATGTGGCCAAATCAAGTGAAATGATTGCTAACGGTGATTTGACTTCAGATGGACTAATATATACTTCCATTCCACCAAATGAACACAATTTGGCATCCGTGGCTGAGTTGGCAAAGGCCCCAAATCATGCAAAAGAATTTGGGAGGGATCTTCAAGCTATTAATATGGATGGTGATGATCTTGCATTCTCGATGTTGAACCGCAACTTGCCTATCTACATGATCTGTCCGCACTGCAGGAATTCTAGGAATAAGAAAGATACACCAAAGGTTAAGTTTGCCAGTGGTATCTCACAGCTTAAGAGAATATTCATGGTATGGTTTGCTGCTCATTTAAGCATTTTTGAGTTTCACTTAGCATCATTGATTTTTGTTTCCCCCCTTTTAATTTAATGCATATTAATACTTAAACATCAATGCTGGTTCCGATAAATTTCTCTCCATGCTGAGCCTCTTTTTGGGTGTAATTCTTATTTTACAAATCAGGATCCTGATCTATGTTATTGCTGTAGGTTACACCTCCATTTCCTGTGATCCTAGCAACATGCCCTAACATACAATTCGAGGTATGTCTTTATCGTTTCAGTATGCATGTCTTGAAATCGTTAATGTAACTGTATAATATTTTGCATATTTTAGATGGTAGGCTTTTGGTAGATAAGAGTGAAATATGTCGAGAAATGAGTTTAGTGACTGGCGGTAACAACCTTCTGTTGTGTAGTTATAGATTCCAGTGGCCTTGATATATGTAGTATTTTCCATGGTCTCATTTTTGCAATTGGTAGGAACCACCAAAACATTATTCAGTCAGCAGAGGACCAGAAAACCTTTAGAGTTACTTGTTTCTTTTTAGTATACTATCCCTGAAATGCTGCATTGGTGGAGTTAGATTAATAAGGTGATGGTGTTTGATTAAATCCAGTTGTGCATTGTCATTACCTCTTTGCCCAGCATTTTTTATAGGACTTCTATTATTATGTTGTGATCGTTGTACATTCTGCTAAATTCGATATTATTCTCCTTGTAGACATCATGCCTACCTATGTCAGTTCCAGATCGTGAACGGAAATTGCAGTTCAGCCTTGGATGTCAAGTGATCTTACCACCAGAGAGTTTCCTTACCCTTAAATTACCATTTGTGTATGGTGTGCAGCTTGATAATGGAAACAAGCATCCTCTTAACCCCTTTGAAATACAACCAGAAATGACTGCCTGGATTACCAAGGGTACAGTACTGCAGATCTTGTCCAAGGGGATAAATGATGAGGGCTATCAAACACAGTAAAAGCTTGTTAAAATCTTTGGGTGGCATTGCTAGAGTGAAAAGGGAACGATGTCCATAGCTTCTCCAAAACTCAGGTGAAGTTCAACTCCCATTTTATCTGACAGAAAAATTTATGGGCAAAGTATACTGAGTTTGGCATCAAATATTAAGCCATTAATGCAGTTTTTGCATTGATAAAATTAATTGCTGTTTCAAATGAAATTATTGTCTGTGACTTTGCCAGGATATTGTTTATATTCTGGTGCGCCTTGAATTAATATTTCATGTATACTTTACAATATACTTGCTACATGATATGCATACCAAGTTATGATGGAAATGTCCTTGCAGGACAAGAGACTTTGTGGATGATGAGTGTGGTCCAGGTGGATGAAAGTTCTTAGCTGCTCACATAGTATGTACATCATTATTCAGGCTCTCTCATCTAGGTGCTGTGAATTGGACCTACTGAATGCTTATATCCCTGTGGGTGGCTTTATAGCTTGTTCATCCATTCTTATATAATCTCACGTGGATTAATGCAAATGAACAGCGCAAATATTGGTGTCTCCGCAAAATGAGTACTCAATCATTGGGGGTGTCTGTATAAGCATCAATAAGCAGGGAATCAGAACAGTCCATCGAATGGTACTTGTTTTATGCAATCTTATCTTTTATATATATTTAATATCTCAATTTATTTGTTATAATAGTAATTTACTCTTCATTCTCTTGATTCTTGAACCTCCTTACTAACTATTGTCCCAAATTTCAATAGTAAATAGGAGGCTTCAGCCTATCAGAGACCTCATTAATGCCAATTTTAACCGTGCTATGTGTTTACGTTCATGTGAATGCCACTAAACATTCCTTGTAATGAACTTCATCTGCTACAAACTGATTATAGAGCTGAAGGTTGATTGCAGGAGATACCCTCAAATTTGTACTTGATGCGACGATTGATGGCATCATCAACAAAGATCTTGTACTTCAAGTCTTCAACATGAAGCATTGCAACTAATGATCAGAGACCTCGATCCTTGTTCATTTCATTAATGAAGCTGGAGAATGGAGATCAACAATAAAATACAGAGCGCATTGCTGTTTGTTGATTTTCATGGTGATTAAGGCGTTGAAGTTGGCCATTTACTGCCATAATTATATTCATGTGTCTCCTTATTGGTTTAGGTTTAGTTTAAGGTTGTGAAAATCAGGATGCCACAAATATAGTTTGACTGGAACATGTGGTGCCCTTCGTGAAAGCTTTACAGTTTACACATAATGTATTGCAATTTAGATAATGTTGAAACACCGTTGTACGTGAATTATTTCAGTATTTCTAACTCGATGGGTTGAAATTTAAATAGCTTCTTCTGCCTTCTATAATACCTTTTCTGAAATAATAGGTTGTAACAGCCAAAAAAGAAAATGAAATGGTACATTATAATTACTTAGACAACTGAAGCCTGTCCAAAAACTTAATTGTCCTAAGTAACAGCATTGCTGTTTTTTAATGTAGAAATTGCAAAACTACATAGAACGAAGTTATGAAGCAACTAACGGTAGAGTGGTAATAAGAGTCATCATATCAGGGTCAATTTAGATTGGTTTTTGAAAAAGTATTTTTTAAAAAAATAAAATATTTTTTTTTACTGAAAAAGAATATTTTATATTTGGATAGATTTTTTTAAAAAAAAATTAAATATTAAAAACGTCTTTTATTTTTGTTTTATTTAAAGTAAAATATTGTTAATTTTTAGAAAAAGTAAATAATTTTTTTTAATAAAAATAATTTTTTAAAAAAACATATTCAAATAGATTTTAAATTAAATAAAAATATTTTATTTTTTTAAAAAATACTTTTTTAATAAAAAAAAACCAATCCAAACTACCACTTAATCTTGCAGTTACACTAATGAGTGATGACTATAAAGGGTTACATTTGAAAAGTTGTTTTGATTTGGAATCATAGAAGTCAAAAACATGGTTTGAACAAACGTCTATAGTGAAATGTCAATAATGAAAATTTCCCATGAATTCAAAGCCTTGGTTGAGAAGAGCGCCTGTCACCCATAGCTTCAAGTTTGGCAGGTTAACTTCTGGTTCAAAGCCTTTAACCTGTTTTCCAACAACACATAGTAGTGATTAAATTAATTATTCTTAAGCAAATTCTTGACTCACTAAAACAAAACAAAGATTCATTAGACTGAAGTAGAGTAACCCACATTCAATGTAAATGTAAGTAGTATAGTGTCACAAACAGTTTCAAAGTTCGAATTCCGAACACTGAAACCCACAAGAGACTCGAGAGCCCTGTAGAGTGATGCAGCAACTCCTCCTCCTTTGTTGCACACTATCTTCACATAATACCCTCTTTCTTCCACTTGAACCATCTCTATCTACAAAGCACACATCATAATATGTTAGTCACATGCAAAATCCAACTAGAAACTTATGGAAAATGATCAAGAACATTATCAAATCATATAAACCTGCACTATCTTCTTGTTGATCGGGTGGCTATTGTGTGTGACTTGAACAGTTTTTATGTAATTGTCATCAAAGGATGCTTTATAATTCTCTGACACAAACAGAGATGCTTCAAGTCCTGCAACCTCAGCCTTGAGCTTCTTAGCTTGTGCTTGAAGCTCATGCACGTACGATAATGCATCTCCAATGATCGATGCCTTATCCATCTGACACATGTATGTATAGTTTGCATTTAATTAATTTCCAAATCAATGTAATACATTTGAGTTGAGGAACAAGCATATAAAACTGTTAGAAACAAGAGAGTAAACTGTAGTAAGGATTTGTATATTATTGAATGTAATCAAGTTGTCTATTCAAGTTGTCTAGAATGATACACTATAAAAGAGTATTTATAGGTACTAAGAGAATCATAATAATAAAGACGTAATCTCTTATAATAAATATTCAGATATACTAAATAATTCTATTTGATCCTAATTGATTCTAATTATATTCTAACAAAAACAATAACCAAACATAACTTAAGAAAAGATTGAGACATGATGACACACCTTTGTTATGTTAGGGACCAAAGAGCGGAGTGCATAAAGCTTCTCCTTCATTCTGCTTCTCCTCCTCCTCTCAGAGATGAGAGTCTTGGACCTATCAGCTTTCACCCTTGGTTTACCACTAAGATTAGCCTCATCAGTTGCAGTTGTGGTTGCAGAAGAATACTCTCCTTCATTTTCTCTATTAACCACCCCTTCATCAAAGCAAGAGAAGGAGCTAATAAGATTAGTATCACACACATTATTCATCATCACTTCATTGCTACTATTGTTGTTATGGCTCTGATGAATCTGATCATATGGGTTATGGGCAGTAGTAGGGCATGGAAGAAGTAAATCATTCTGATTCTGATTATCATCAAGGAAGCAATCATTGATGATAATGTCTGAACCATAGTTAAAGAACACAGCAGCATCATCTTCATTATTATTATCCCCTCTAATTAAATTGATGAGCTGATCAAAGTTGGGGTCCTCAGTGAAATCATGCACCTCATAATCATTGTTGAATATCAGTGTTTCTTGGTGAGCATCCATTGTAATTAAGTGAGAGTTAGAGGGTCTAATGATATCTGTTTATTTCTTTGAGCTGAGGTACGTACATGACCAGGTTTAAAGGTTGTTACATATATATATAGAAGTTGGCATAACCATATAATTATTATAATGTTAATTTGTGGTGTGTGAATGGAATAAGATTCAGGGTTTCTTTAATTTGAGTGCCAATGAAGGATACTAACTTTTTAAATTATGGAATGTTAATTAACTATAGAGATGTATGGAGGTTTAATTGTATTTTATTTTTCTAATACCACAACTTTTATTTTAAGCATGAAATTCAATGAGATATAAGTTATAATGGTAATAAACAAAGAGTACCAAATCAGCACTATACCTGTAAGAATAAAATATATGTTCAATTAGAGATGTAGAAGTCAGTTTTGATACTCCTTATCCAGAGAAGCAGTTAATGGTTAGGAATGGTTAAAATTTGACCGACTTATAAATACATAATATATGGAGAGTAGTATACAGGTTGTTAGTAAGTTTGATCACATTATTTGTTAGAAATTATTGTAGAATAAAGTAGTGGGGCTTTTATGTGAAGAAAAAAAAAATTATTTAGTAGGTAACACTAAATACTGAAAACTATTAAATGCTGTCTTATCCATATAGCAACTTATTGAAAGATACCATCGGATTGGTATCTTTCAATAAAAAATAAAACTTCTTACAACTTCTTAATTATTAATTTATTATTTATTATCTATTATATCTATTATATATTACTAATTTTACAACTAAAATATGTCACATGTCACTCATTACAATTGAAATTCAATATTTCCCTCTAAAATTAAAGCGTCATCTCCTCTCCAAAGATTCAATTATTTAAAAAAAATAATTTTTAAAGTAAGAGATATAAAATTAATTAATAGTTATATTGATAGTTATAAAATTAATTCAAAATTAATTTTTTAAATAATTAAATTTTTATTCTAATTAATTAATTATTAATCACAATATTAGTATTCTCTCCAAATTATATATAATAAATATTTAAAGAAAGAAATACGAAAATATATATTAAAAAGATAAATAGTAAAAATTTAAAACTAATAATAATAATAATAATAATAATAATAATAATAATAATAATAATAATAATAACATATTTTTTATGTAAATAATATTATAGGATTATTTTTTAATTATATTTAATTATAAATTTAATGTATTTTTTATAATTTTATGAGTTTATTTGAATTATATTATTTTATTAATTTAATTTTTTATAAAACACAAATGTAGAGAAAATAGAAATAGAGAATGAGAGAAAAGAGAAAAAGATAAAAAAGAAGGAGAGAGAGAGAGAGTTTGTTAATTTTTGAAAAAAATATTTTATTTTAATTGTAATAAAAAAATATCTTGTGACATATTTTAGTTTGTCAAATTATTAATATATATTATAAGTTATATATAGAATGGAAGGATAGAGAGAAATAGAGAAGGAGAGAGAAGTAAATAAGAGGATGGAAGAAGGAAGTTTATTATTTTTGAAAAAAATATTTTATCTCAATTTTAATGAAAAAATGTCATGTAATATATTGGTTGTTAATTTAGTAATATAATATAGTTATGTTTTAATTTCAATATTTCAATTTTAATTTTAATTATAATTATAATTAGAGAATGCGATATTGTACATTTTGATTATCAAATTTGTAATTAGTCATTGATAATAATATATAAGAGAAATAGAGTGAGTAAAGAAATGAAAGAAATAAAGAAAAAAAAGAAAGGAGGAGATAACACTCTAATTTTAAAGAAAAGATTAAATTTCAATTACAATGAAAGTAACATGTGGTATATTTTAATTATAAAATTATAAATATATAATAAATAATAGATAATAGATTAATAATTAAGGAGTTTTTATTGATCCAATATTGTAATGAATTTTTAACTTTTTAATGTTACCCACACAATATGCACATAATTTTGGTCAACTCATTTCTTACTTTACGTAATCGGTAATCCCTAACATATAACGTGATCAAACTCACTAACTAACAACCTGCATGCTACTCTCCATATTTTATGTGTTTATAAGTTAATCCATTCTTAGTCATTTTTAACCATTATAACCTTAGTCATCAGAAACCTCTATATATATATATATATATATATATTTTGAATTTTATGATGTCTTTATTATGATGTACTCTCCATATTTTATGTGTTTATAAGTTAATCCATTCTTAGTCATTTTTAACCATTATAACCTTAGTCATCAGAAACCTCTATATATATATATATATATATATTGAATTTTATGATGTCTTTATTATGATGTTTAAATTGTCTAACTTACTTTAAAAATAAAATATAAGATATTTAAAATTTATTAAATTATCTATTTACCTTTTTTTAGTAAGTTAAGCATCATGTTAAAGATACACTACAAGGGAGACACAAATTGGCAGCGGTTTTTTTTTTGATTAGCGGCGATTTTAAACCGTCGCAAAATCAAATGCCAGTGATTAACCGGACCGCCATGGATATAGACGCCGCGGCACACCAATAGAAAACCGCCGCTAAATGAGACTGACACACTTTGCTTCATATTTACCGGCAGTTTCCAAACCGCCGCTATGTTTTAGTTGTTTTCGAGTGGACGCGATTCTTGCGGCAATTCTAAAACCGCTGCAATTTAGCACACGGGTTAAAAAAAATAAGCGGTTTAAACCGCCGCAATCTACCGTGAAATTAAAAAATTGGTAACATTACACGCTCTTGACCCTTTTTCTTGTCATACTCCTATTTCCTTTTACATAATGATTGATCAAATTTAAGATATTTATATTAGAAAATACACTTAATATTATTAATATACATGCGATGAACTTAACTAATATAAGAAGATAAACATAATCATCAATAATTGATCATAAAATCTAATTACAATGTTTGAGTACAAAATGAATCCATTTGAGGTTATAGTAATATTCACTTTTAAACTAACAATAAAATAATCTTGTATTGATGTATTAATTACTTCTACAAATCAATAAATAAGCTCCTTCTTCATATTCATTAGGCTAATTAATTAGGCCGCAGTGAAAGACAACGGATTGGTAAGGGTTTGTGGGAGAAAGAGGATTTGTGGATTAGGGTGTTTGAAAGAAGTTCAAATGTTCAGGTTTTGGAAAAGTCCCAAATTAAAATGGTCTTTTAGGCTTTAGCAGGTATTAAGCTAATTTATCAAATGTTGCTGCGGTTAATAAAATCGCCGATCAAACAGCCGCAATCTTTCAACTTAGTGGTGGTTACATGAACCGACGTTAACTAGCCACCGCAATTCTCTGTTTGTGTTGTAGTGATACTATAATACATATATGCTATGTTTATTATGAATTTTTTATAATAAATATTGTTTTGATATTAGTATTTTTTTAACAATTAAATTTATACTTTTGTTGTTTCATTAATTAAAAAAATTAAAATATATAATTAATTAATAATAATTATATTTTTAATTTTTTATACAGATATTAAGGGTGTTCGATCGGTGTATGTACCTGAACGGTAGCTATCATCAAATCATGCAGGTTATATAGCATCATTGTTGCTACTCCGCATGCAGTTTTTTAGAATAAATAGGCATCTTATAATTAAAGGCATCAATAGTTGAATATGCCATGTTGTTGCATTAGTATGTATGTACTATGCGGATTAAGCAAATTGTGTTATTATTATTATCCCAATTAAGAAGGGTCACTTTCTAATTCTGGTGGCTGGACACTACAACCTTAGCTGCTAGTTCTGGATATATTATATTAATGAAAAAATTTCAAGTGTAGCGAAAATACCGGTATTCTAGTTATTTTAATCGTTGATTTCAATTAATATATATTATATATATTTTTTATAATTCAGATCAACGGTTAAAATAACTAGAACACCGATATTTTCAGTACACTTGAAACTCTTCCTATATTATATATATTGTATACAAGTTTCATTGTGTGAACAGAATCAAGAGGGAACACAATGACGTTTCTCAAATATATTTTTAAAACTTCATCAAATAAATGTTGCACACCCTTCTTTTATTTGGTGTCCAAATGTTACACACCCTTACTATATATAATCTTACCCTAAATAAATACATCCTAAATAATCAAATGCAACTTGCTGATTTTTTTTTTTTTGGTATAAATGTGCAACTTGCTGATGACTTTACAATATTGCAATAACCAGGACCAAACATTTTCAGCCAGGCCTTTTATGAAGGAAACAGATGTGTCTAGTTTATGAATAAGTCTTCCAATGTTGAAGTGTGAGTAAACAATATCTGCAATTCTGGATTCTTTGACTTTTTTTAGGCGAATAATAATGCATTTATTTTTAATTGTATTTTAGATTAACTATCATAATTGCATTCGAAAGATCAAACTAAAAAGAATTGTTTCATAAAATACAAATAACAAATAAGGTTACTGATTTAAAAACATGACAAAAATAATAAAAGAATATCATATATTTTTATAAGTGACAAATAAATTTTAAATTTAGTAAATAATTTATGTATTTGATTCAAGTTTTCAAAAAATATTTAAATAACTATTTAAAAAATAGTACAAATAACTAGAATAAAATTTGACTTTTAGATTTTTTTTTAATTTTTTTAAAAAATGTGCTCATTTAAAAGAAAATTACTTATATACAATCACCAAATTTTTAAAATATAAAATTTTTTTTTTTAAGTCCTTTCTTAAAATATATATCTAATATTTAATTGTTCTTATTATATTTTTAAATATTTCAAGAATTCTTTTAAAATCAATATAAATTTTTAAATATCATTTTAGTAGTATTTTTGTAAAATAGCTAATAATATAAGAATACGAATGGCAGTATGGCACATGATGGCAGGAGTTTGAAGTAAGACTTGCACGTGCCATGGCCCTTCATACAAATTATAATATTTTCTATTCACAGATACCAAGGCCATGGATCTGATCCTGGCACGGGTATACCATAAGCTTCGTATATAATCCAACGTTTTCAACTAAAAATGTGATAAGTATAGATAGGAATCACAGCTCTTCTATTTCTAGAATTATTAAGCTCTGCGGACATAAATTGTTGTTTTTTTATATATTTTTTATGTTTATATCCAAGGTTATTATTTTCATGTGACGTGGGTGGGGTGCAGCATGAACCATTCTATTATTTGTATAAAAAATCACATGACTAAGTCAACATTGCACTGTTTTGCAGTCTCAAGTGCTTAATATAAATTATTAATTAAATAGAGATATAATTATTTAATATAATTAATTATTAATAAATTAATTATAATTTATTATTTAATATATATATATATATATATATATCTAATATGTTTTTTAATTTGTTTTATTAATTTACTACATAGCAAAAAATTATTAACTGTTACAGTATACATGATATCTAATAGATTGAATTAGTCATTGAATAAATATATTTATGAAAATCTATCAAATTAGTCTATTTTTTTAATTATATAAATTCTAATCCTAATATAACTTAATGACATTAAATTAATATATTTTTATAAATATATTTGTTTACTAATTGAGTATGTTATATGTTATGTATGATATAAGTTAACTTTTTATATTATTAATTATAGAAAAAAATTGTTAATTAAGTGACTAAAAGATAAATAATAATTTATAATATTTAAAAAAGTAATTTGATTAATAAAATTTTTAAAAGATAAAATTATTTTTTAAAGACTAATTTGACTATTAACCGTAATATACACGAAACAATGTAAGTGTATAATTTTCATGAATGATATGTAATATTCCTTTGAAAGAAGAACACGTCAGTAGAACAATGATGTAAAAACTTAAAACAATGATGTATAATTTCTCTCTCTCTCTCTCTCTCATAATTTTGCTGCCAGTAAACTCAAACATGCTTCTTAAATTACCCTGTGTGCCGTTTGCTCTGAGGTAAACTAAACTGCTATTTTATTATAGTACGATGTTCATCAGAAATTTTTTTTTTTTTTGTGACATGATTTCATTTGTTTCTTTCTTCTTTTAGTATCTATTATTCATTTATTTGATACATTGATAGATATTAGTTATTAACGTCTTACCTTGCGGCCATAAATGCATTTCAACTGTGCCAAAGAGATGGAACAAGATTATTCATCTTATGCTGCATGCAATAATCTCATTGTTTTTTAGCCAAACTTAAAATTTGTTAATTCATTGCTTGAAAATGCAGTTATTCAAGTGGTATGTAAATAATCTTGTTCAGAACTCAAAACTTGTCATACATTTGTAACTAAGATCCTGTTTGAAATCAAGGTATGGATACTGTGCAAATGATTATGGAGTAAACTCACAAGTAAAATTCAGTTAAGGCAATCAAGTGAAGTATAGATTTTTTTTTTTTTTTTTTGGTCAGGGTGTAGATAACTTATTCAAGAAAAGTAGTCAAAATCCAAATTTTGTACAATCCCCACATAACATAAGGGAATGACTTGGGCCACCCCAGTACAAATATATCAGGCATTATTTGGGCCAGATTAGCCCAACTAAACTGGCTTTTAACATGCTCTTGAGGGCTGAGGCAAAAGTACAAGTTGTCTAACCAACTTGGGATTAGCCGAATAATCAGTTCATTTGTTCGTTTAAACAAGTGTTAGGAATTTAAATTCCATCTTATATATGCAACATTCCATTGACTTACAAACACTTAAATAGAGCTCAAATCCATGGTGGATTAATACTTGACCTGTCAAACTAAGAGATAAAGTAGGAAAAGAAAGTACAAGTTGTCTTATTACTTATTACAGTAATTTGTACTCACTTTACTTCACACATTAAGTTATACATAAGATAAAATAAGTACTAAATTATTTCTGTAGAAGTATATGTTTGACCTTGAAAAAGGAATTGATAGAAGCATACAATACTGGAATCAAAGAAGGCCCATTTTTACCACATGAACAAAAAATCTAAATTAGTAATTAATTGGATAAAAGATGGAAGCATAGATTATGCATGGAATGTGGAAAACCTTAATCATGGGGAAAAAAACCCAGGATGTGTCAATATACATTCAGTTAGGTACAATATACACTTTTCTTTTCTATCATTGCACACTAACACTGTCATACATCATTTAAAAATTCCCACTATCACTCCAAAAAGAGAAAAATTAAGAGAGTGCAGACTGGAGAGCAAACAGAATTTCTTCATGCTTTATGTGAAAGCTGATACCATGATTTATTAATTCATTTTTCCCAGTTTCTGAAGATCTCAAAGGCCAAACCATCATACATCTTTCCAGACAAAAAAGCATTCTGACAAATATTAAATTCCCTCTGCATGAAAGTCTTAGAATAAGGCTGTCTTACACGTGAATCTATTTAAGAAGCACATACCTTTTGTTTTCTTTTGTAATAAAATAATTGTCTTCAATAGCAATAAGAATGTCTTTTCTTCAAAAGAAGTACCCTACCTTGTTACACAGAAATAACAAGTTTGAACGGTATACTTCCAATTTACAGCTGCATTGTTTCCAAAAGGGTCTATCAATAATTCAATACCAAACAAAGAGCATTTTTCTTCATTTTAACTTCAAGAATTAATATTGTTATTGATGATAAAGACAACAATACAATACAATGGCAACTTCAATCTCACATGTTCTAGCAGCAAAACCAGCAGGAATGCCAAGGAAAAATGAAATAGAATACGACCCTACTACTGTTTTTGACAGAAACAAGTGCATGGTTGCAAAAGAGATAGATCTCAATATCTATATTTACAATATAAAAAACCTTGTGGAGTCAATTCATTTTTAGATAGCAGTCCCTATGAACAGGAAGGTTTAAGGACCACTGAGACAGGGACTAAACCTGCACTATTACCCAACCCCTTGCAGTGTTTCAGTCATATGTTTAATGCTTAAGGTCCAACTTCCTTGCCGTTACCCAGGCACGCCGTCATTCGCCCCGAATCATTTACTCCTTAAAATTTCATAGTGTCTCATTTGAAACATGCAGCAAAAGGCAATAATCACCCAAGTTTGAGGATGTCTTGGTTATGATTTTTGTGGTCATTGCATTAACTTATATGAAAAACCTATTAAACCCAATAACATGCCACTAAGGTCCATGCAATAAGCACAAAGATCATAACTAGGATGCTCTTAGGAACATTGGTGGGTTTTTTTTTTTTTTTTTCATTGTTGCATGTTTCTGATGTGGTAGCTTGACTAGCAGTGGCAAGTGTGGACAGAGGGGAAAAAAAAGAAAAAAAAATTCATACACTATACCACTGAGTCTTATACAATGTAACAATACTATATAATACCAGACTCTGGGTTCTTACACTATTATATGTCACAACTCACAACATGTCTTCATTTTTCAGATTTACAAATTTCATGTGTACCTACATACCTATACCTATATATATTGTATTTACTAGTGGCCTAACCTCTGAAAGAAAAGGTTTTAAGAGCTAGATGCTGTGTGGCGAGATGGTTTAGATTCGATTATAACCCGAGCTCCTGAAGCAAGCCTGTTGATTAAAATTAAACTTGTCAATCAATGATTGAAGACTATAAGCACATAGTGTGAATCATTAGTAACGAAGATAATGTCAACACTTAACTTTCTTCAATTTTGATCACCTTCTCCTCCTCAAAAGACTCTATCATCTTTGATTGCTTTTTTGCTGATGAAGGTTCGGTGATTCTTTTGCTGCTACCATAGGATGGTACTGGGGATACGCCTGAGCCATCAACTCTATCCATGGATTTTCTTGGTCCATCAGAAACTGTGTATCTCATGGATTCGCTTCGTGGCTGCTTGGTCAATGAAGCCTTAACCGACTGCAAAATGCATTTGGAATGTCCTGAGGATGATTCCTCTATGTCTTGTGATTTCAGCTCTTCACTTGACCTGCACATTTGTTCATAGGTTTCATACATATGAAAAACTGCTCAGGTTGTTAAGCCTATATGTTCCTATCAGATGTCAATCAAAATCAATTACAAAAAGAAACATTAATCCAAAAATCAAGCCACAAAAGAATTCCTAGAGTTACTACTTTTCAATTTAATTTTACCTTATCATTAAATCCTGATTTCATCCCAAACTTTGTTTCAAAAGTATAGTTATTAGACCTTATTATAAATGCCAAAACTTTATTGTGCCTTGAATCCATTTTGTGGGATTCTAGTATTTCATAGGAGACAATAAAAGAAGCTCACAAGAGAGAATTGTAATCTCCATTTGTCTGGTATTTTGCTTTTCTTTTTTATTTTGTTTTCTTTTTATTTTTCCTTAATTTGTGGATGATGCCAGGTAATGAAAGAACTAATATAGATGTTAATTCCTTAGTATGATAACTTTATAAAGCAATGAAGCCCCTATCTTTGAAGACTCCATTTACATGACCATGAGACTTGATACTATATAATATTAACTAAATGAAGATCTAACATGCGAATGCATTTGCACTTCAGTGAATATTGTTTTGACTTTTTAAAAGCAACTGGCAAAAGAAACACAAAGAAAATTAGCCGCACAAACATTTTAGAATCTGATGCCCTGAACAAATTCAGAACTGATAAAGTGATTGGAGGGCTAAAAGATGTTGAATTGACCTTTTCTTTTCTTACTATTCAATGTTAAAATGATGTTTAAATTTGAAATTTAAAGAACAAAAGCACAAGTAAAATACAGTAGTACTGCAGAATTTGATCACGATTGCATCTGCATGAATGTTGAATTGGTAATAATGAGAAGATCAGTGAACTTTTTTGTGTTTATACTTTATATAATAGTAGTGAAATATCCACTGAATAAGAAAATAATTACTATATGCCAAAAATGAGTCAAATTCCTTAGTAATAAGACCCCAGATACTCCTTATGTCATTTGCTCAGTGTTTCTCTTACAATATCACTAATGCAGTCCTTGTGAAACCAACCAAAAGGCATGTGATGCACCATCCAGTGTTGAAAATGATTTGCCAAACCATGATTCTTGCCAATGCTAATTTGTAAAGTTGCAAGAGAAGAATTGAAAGTAGAACCTACCTCTCAGCATTGTAGGAAGAAGAGCGTTTCAGAACATTAGGTCCATCTCCTTGTTCATTTGATAATTTAGAATCAACTATGCTCCCACTAAAGTACTCTTTGTCTTCCAATCTGAGACCCATAACCTTTGGATTCTCAGCTAGGCAATCGAATTCCCCCAACATGACAGAAGTCGAGAACAATGGGGAAGGGAATTTTCCATTGGAAAACTTGGCCTTATAGGAAGGAATAAGGCCAAGACTGTGGTTTTTCACCGATATTGATCCACACGAGATCAGTTGCATCAGCAGATTTGAGGCTTTCAGCCTTGTGTTGGTTGGCATTCGTCCCTCCTCATCCATGATCCTAAATCTGTTCATTTTACTCAAATCAGCTCTAATCAAGGATTCCAAAGTTTCAATCTTCCCTCCAGAAGATGAGGGACTAGAAGTCGAAGGAGGAGGAGAAATGGTTTCCCTACAGATTTCTGAATTTTCAGTCACATGTGGCACTTCATCTTGATGTATCTCATGGCATTCAGATTCCATTGATGCATCTTCTGTTGATACGCCCCTGGTACAAGTTTTCTGTGTTTTGGTTATACTCTTAGGTTCTTCTGTCTGAGTTGAAGCATCTGACAACTTTTCACTCTTGTAGATTTTGTACTCTGGCAATGACAAGTTAGTAGAATCACTTTTTCCAGCTGTAGACTCTGGAGAAACATCAGAGGAACCGCTGCGTTGTCCTGTGGAAAGCTCATCATCATCTTGAGAGTTTCTTGCTTCTTTTCCATTCAGGCTAGAAGAAGTGGAAGCTCCATCATGGCTCCTACAAGAGACTGGCTCTGGTAACTGCTTCAGGCTTTGTATTTTGACATTGTTAATCGGGCTAAATCGATCTGTAGACACAATTTCACAATGACTTAAGTTTTCAATCAGGACCTAGGAAAATACCACATTGTGGAAATAAACAAAACCGAAGCATGATATTGTACTTAACCTGAATTTGATTCATCAAAGAGTTCAGAACCTTTGAGGACATACTCATTCCCATGGGCAGGTAGAATTAGATCATCCTGACAGAGATCATGCCACACAAAACCATTCTTGTAGCTTCTGAAAAGCATAATAAAACACAATATACATGGTGAATACTGAATATAAACAATTTGATCACAACATGAATCAACTCATAGCTAAACAATCTTGATTGCTTCATCTAAAACTATAATTTTAAGTTGCATTGACTTGGCCAAAATTTAAAAGAGAATATCAAGGACAAGTACAGAATGCAGATACTTCCAAAATTCAAAATTCCTGTTATTCTTGTACTTTTATTTCCCTGTATGTTTCACAAACATACAAATTTAAAAGCAAATAAAGGAGAGAGTAAATGCAATAACTAGCTAACCTCTTACAAGACCATGAATACAAGGAAGCCATGCCTCTACCTCTCAATGCATTAAGTCTATCAATCACATCTGCACACAAAAAAACACATTCCATAAATGGGGGGAAATACATTAAGAACATAATTACTATTAAGGTAAAAATTAAAAAAAAAATGTTTTTTTTTTTGCCTCCCATATATTTTGATACCTCTCAGGTATAGGCCTTCAGGGGATGTAAGAGGAACCTCCATGAAATGAGGGTGTTCTAGCTGCCTGTTCCTGCAAAGATAGTAAATGACAGGAACCTTCCTATTCTGGTGATACTTTGGTGACTTCTCTGTCCACACTTTGGCCCTTTCAGGACTCACTTGTCGGTATTTCTTCATCCTTGCTTCCATCATTCCCACGTTCACAACAACCCCACCACCCCCACTCATAAAAATGGAAACTTTATTACCACCTGGTTACTGGGTGGAACTCCCTGCCACCGTTACTGCAGAACCAGATCTAAACCAGCTCATAATACAATCATTGTAGCTACGGAAGGTGCAAGCTTTAATAGTAGAAATGCAATCATAGATAATAAAGTGAATAACTTTGACGAAAAAGGAAGAAGATGGTTAGGAGAATCTGTGTGGGCATTTGTTGGTTTGGACTTTGAGCTTCGGAGAACGTGAAGAAAGGAAGAAGAAAGTTATGAACAAGAGGGAAAATAAACGCATGCCCCCAGCAATCAATGGCTGAGAGAGAGAGAGAGAGAGAGAGGTGTTGAGTGAGGGGGTGAAACTTGAAAGAGTGGCGGAGAGTGATGAAACAGGAACAGAGACAAGACAGGAGGGAAGCTGAGTTGTGTTGGAACCTTATTATGATTTTCTGATAATAATCTTTTGTTTGATTTGATGGAAGGATTGATAATGATGCTGCTGCTGCTTCTGCTTCTCCTCCTTCTTATGTTTGTGTTGTTAACTTGTTGCGTTCATCTTTTTCACTCTTTTTTATAATAATAAATCCAATTTCCAATATAAATAATGATGATACAATAATATTTTGTGTACTGTTATCCTTCTGTCTTTTCTTCAAATTCCATCTTTGCCCTTCTGAAACAAAGGCGGTAAAATTCAAAGAATGTGTTCTTGCCCTCATTTTTTGGGCATGTTTGTAAAGTTTCTTATAAACAATGGCCTTGGATGGATTAATTTAAATATTTATATCCATTTAAATTTTGTAAATATAATTAAAAATTAAATAAAATTATATAAAATTTTCAAGTAGTTAAACTTTCACTTTAAGTTTATATTTATTTTTAGTTGTTTATTTTTAATAATTCAGTACCAGACTTATTTTATATGTCATGTTAATGTATCTAAGTTTTATTAGTAAAATAAAAATATATAGATATTTTTATTCTTATATTTTTTTCATAAAAGAAATTCTTATGATATTTGTGATCAAAAGACAAAATTGATAACAAAAAAAGTTTAAGACGAGCAAAATTTATTATTTCTATCACACTTTTAATTATTAATTTAATTCTTTTAATTTAATTAATTAATAATATATTTTTTCTTACACTTTTAAAAATTATTAATCTTCTAGTATTCCTTATTGATAATAACTATTGCAAAATATTCTGAAAACTTCTTTAATTTTCAAAATTTTCAATTTCTAAATGCTAGATTAATTAATAATTAGCATGATCATTTTTGTTATTCAAGTTTCATATGTATACTCTAAACTTTCCTGGATCTTGCTTAACAGAATAAGAAACTATATAATTATGATGTTTTCATTTTTTTTAATTTTAATTAGCTGTTGGTGGCCTAGATACTATAGAGTTATTTATATGTCATTATCTTCATAACTTCATTTTTGTCAACTCCAGTGTTATTACTTACTAGCTTATAGGTTAACCATTATATGTTGTTACCTTCCCAAACATCAGGTTGTGTTTTTCATACAATTGAGTTGATTAATTTTGAATCAATTCAATCTTACCAGGCACTCACCTATTAGTTATGCATTGCATATATAGTCAAAGCATAGACATTGCTTTTAACAGCTATAAATTAGAAATCAGAACTCAGAGAACAGAGATTGAATGCATAAGAGAAGACAACCCTCTTTTATAGCTTTTGCAAAGCTGCACGTGCTACAGATCTGATATATGAAACTTATATTCATTTCTTTCTCTGTAAGCAAACCATTTTTTATTGCTATGGTTAGCTAAAAAGATTATTTGCAATAGGGGTGTGCATGGGCCGGGTGAAACCGGGTTTGATGTGACCCAGACCCGACCCGAAATATATTCCGGGCCCATTTATGAGACCCGAACCCGACCCTAGACCCGATGAAACCTATACCCTTTCGGACTACAACTATACCGGGTGAAAACCGGGTGAAAACCGGGCCGTTAACATTATGTTACCTTGATACCTTCTTGTAAGTTAGTATGTAAAAATATCCAAATTTGCAAGACTCCAACCATTATTTGACATGGTAAAATTCACTTAGAAAAATATAACAAGAACCAACTCTTCTCTAAAATTAAAGCATAACCATAATCAATAATATTAATATTGCCTAATAACACCAAATATTTAAATAAATACAAATAACACAATATTATGCATTAGTCTAAAGTCTTATGCATTTTAAATATAAAACATTAACTTACAGTCTTATATATAATGACTAATAACACAAAATATTAAGGTTTACAATACTTAAATTCTACATAATAATAGCCATCATCCATCACTAATAATACAAAATATTTATTGTGTATGGTGACCGGGCCACCGGGCCGATTTCGGGTGACCCGAGCTATGGCCCGGACCCGACCCGAAATAATGACCGGGTCTATTTTTGAGACCCTTACCCAGCCCTAGACCCGATGAAATCACACCAAATTAGCCCCTAAAGTGTTCGGGACCGGACCGGGCCTTCGAGCCGGACCGGACCATGCACACCCCTAATTTGCAATATTTCCATGTAGCTAGCTAGCTAGAAAGGGTCAAAATCATATCAAATTCTCACACTTTTTAACATAAAGACAAATTGGAAAAGATAGGGTTTCCATGTTATGAAATAAGACACTTTCAATAAGGGTGAACGCCAATAAAATTAGATAGAATCAAAATTTCGATTCGTAATAAAATTATCTCCTCAGATCTAATATCTGCAGTTTTAAGTTTGAATTGGATATATTAGCAAAACACAAAAATATTTTTGAAAGTTTATTTTTATTAAAAAATATTAATAAAATTTAATTTTTTTATATGTTTATTCTTAAAATAATATTAAACATATTTTTTTTAAAATAATAAAATTAAAATAATACAGTATATATGATAATTATTATTTGAAATAAAATATAGAAAGAATATTTACTTATTTATTTATTTATTTTTGCGGATCCACGAATATGTGAATACCTACATAAAATCCACAATTCGATATTATTAGTGTGCGAATCGGATCCGATAGCCTTGCGAATCAAATCCATATCCGCAACTTTTTTTTGAGTTCAGATGAACACCGTGCGAATGGAATCCGATGCATAAACACTCCTACTTGTCAAGGACTTAGATATCTTATTTCTTTTTCAACATAAAGAAAAAACACAGTTGAAATATCTTTATGCATATTACTTAGTTAGTGGGCCATCCATGTTAATATTTATAATTGTTTTGGAGATTATTGCATTTTGGATGTGGATTAAACCTTGCTAATTTTGGTAGATTTTTTATGAGGCAGTTGATTTAATTTCACTTTGCTGGTTAATAAATGTTTCCTTGGTTGGAAGCATATATAGTCACTTTATGATGCAGCATTATGCAGAGGCCAAATTGCAGATAAGATTTTACTGTATTCTACTATTAATCAGTTATGATTTATAAAGCTAGGAAGCAAGAAAGTGGAAAAGGAGTAATAAGCATTAATATGCTGTCACAGCCAATGAATATGTGGATATTAAAAGTTTAAAGTGCGTGGCATAGATCTATGAAATTAAAGCTACCACTAGAGGTAATACCGTTGAGCAGTTGCTGTATCTTAATTTTGAGAGGCATTGTAAGGTTTAGATCTATCATTTATCTCAGGCTAATTAAGGATTCAGATTTTAATATTTTAAAGTGTAATTAAGGAAGCAATATTTTTCCAAGATTGAAGATTTCAGATAATGTACGAAGCAATATTATTTATTATGAATAGAAAAAAGCAATTCCAAGTTGACAACCAAAGAGGTGTATGGAGGAAGGTTTATAAAGTAGTTCTATTTGGAGGTTGTTGGTAGTTTCTGATAATAGTTGTGTCAATTAATTCATGTTTTGATATAAATATTATGGAATTTAGATTTATTTAGTTACAAACAAGAATTGGTATACACATAGTTTGATTGTAAAACAGATATATTACGTACGTGTGCACATTTTTTTTGTTTTTGTTTTAGAGAATAGATTACTAAAAATGTTTTTAATGGAATCTAATTTAATTTAAATTAGTGCGATTTTGATCTGTTTTTGGTTTGGATTGAATTGAATACTTTTAATTTGAGTATTAGTCCAATCCTATTCACCTAATTTACACTCTTAATATATATGCTGCACATGTTTAAGGAAAGAGTAAACATTTGAACCCAAGTTCATTTCGATTGCACGAGTATTTAGTGCCACCAAATTATGCATTCAAGTTGGTTATAATATATTAATAATATTTGATATTATAAAATGTGAAAAGATTAAATGTTATGTTTAATTAACAAATAAATTTGTGTGCGGAAGTAGGATGGATAGAATCGAGTAGAAAGGTTAAGAAGGTAGGTAAGATTTAAGTTTAAGGTTTTAAAACAGTGAACAACATTGGAGTGGAATTTATTAAACTCTAACCTACCTTGTTTATTCTCAGCCCTAATCCCACTAATATTATTGATGGTTGTTGCTCACTTGCTTGGCTATTTCCCAAATGTATATGTGATTTATAACAAGGATGTGGTAGTAGGTTTCTTGCATTAAGTGATGCTGATTGGAAGACATAAACGGGGGATTACCAGATTAGTGGTTGTAAATTGCTCTTAATTTGTTCACTCATTTTGAACTATTTGATTGATTATTCTACCAACAACAACACACTTAGCTTATACACAAGATTACATTCAACTTAGCTTGTTAATAATGAAATGGAACAATTAATACGTGTATCGCATGCATGCCCACTTCATCAAGGCATATAAAAAGCTTGAAATGAAATGTAGTCATAATAATGGAGATGTGATCCACAATTCATGAATTGAAGCAATTATTCGGTTTTAGTTGAATAATGGGACATGCATATGAATCAGATAGGCTATGGCATTGAACACAATTGAGGAAAATGACCTAGTGGCTAATATATATATATTTTCATTTTCATTATCATTATGTCCTACCTTTCTTACCTAAATTGGGTTTGTAAGTCATAAAAATAATGGGGTATACTTTTTGAAATAGTGCAACAAATAAACATGGCAGGGTGTTGTGTAACATCATTCCAGTTGCCCACGTTTAAGGGGAAACTAAAACCAAACATGTTCACCAGTGTGTGTTTATGTCTCATGGAAAAAATTGCCAGGGTAGCCACTAATGTCTAATGCCCTTCTCTAAGGGTAACACTAACTTTGACTACTACTCGAATACGACTATTATCCTTCCCGCAATTAAGGAATACACCCAACAATAAAACTTAATTAGGAAATTAACTGCCAATTAGTTGCATGCATAAGACAATATTCGAATCTCTAACATTTACTTAAATTGACGAGTGAATTGACTACGAGCCAACCCAAGTTGGTTAAGATATATGTACGTTAATTAATTAATTTTTTTTTGTTTACCGTTGATGGTTTTTTTTTTTTTTTTTTTTTTGGTATTGCCGTTGATGGTTATTTTTATCTACATGCAATAGTCTTAATTTTTTTCTCTTTTTTTCTACAACAGCCGTGGTAAAAAAAAACTTTTTGATACATGACCCTGTAATTTGCAACCCAAAAAGTTTCCTCTGGCCCACTTATTTTTCAACTGGGCTAACATGTGGCCTACTTAAAGCATGACGTTATTGGGCTCTGGCCTAGTTTCAATACCCAAAAACATGTTTGTCCAAATAAGAGTTAATTGCACTTTTTTGTTTCTGAATTGGAAGGCCCAATTTCGTAGTACGGAAGCCCATATACTCCCATTCCTAATGTCACTATTAGAGATCATTTTTATTTCCACATGGATATGATTATGATGTCATACATTGATTTTTCAATAATAAGATTTGTATTTTTGGCCCTTAGTTTCTTATTCTAGAATAATAGATTGTCACTGACTCACTGTTTCAATTCCACTGAATGTGATGCCCAAAAGGCAAGTTAGAAATAACGCCTACCATGTATTATTCTCTAAAGTCATGGCCAAGCCATAGATGGATCTTACATTTTTGAAAGGTTTGGAGAGAAAATGACTGCTCTTAATGATTGACTTGAAGCAGACACTTAGGGAGGGGTCTGCCTAATGTTTTGAACTAACAAGCTTCTTAGTCAAGCCAGTAATCATAATTCATATATAATCCTCTTGCATCCCTCAGCTTCCTCGAAACCGCTCTTAACTTGTAATTCCACTTGTTAATTATAGTGTCGTTTGATTTCTCTTGTGAGATCAAAATTGAGCATTTTCCAATGTGAAAAGAAAAATGTGACATTCTTTTTTATGTCTACTTTGGTAACCAGTTGCATTCTTGATTTAGGGTTAATTTGTAGCTTAATTAGCCTACTATGCTATATATATATTGTGATTGACCAAAGAGACTTGATAATAATAAAAATAAAAATAGTTTCAAAAATGCAATGCATGAGGTGCGTCATTCGCGGCCTATATCGCTGTCTAAAATGTGTCTTAGCGTGTTTTCCAGGACTTTGATGCCGTCCCTCCCAAGCTTCCATTGACGTTAATCTATATCTACATTATAATTATAATTATAATTATAATTATAATTATATATACAGCTACCTATATGAAAATAACTACTATTTTGTTCTTATTAAAGAAATTTTGCAATAACAATAATCTTGAGGTCAAAGTAGCAATAGAGCTTTGAGGTTGTTTCGTACTATATATGAACAATTAGAAAATCAATGAGAATATAATGAATTAAATTAACGTTATTGTGGTATAACATTTTGGAAAATCGTTGCACTAGGTACTACCATTCTTGAGCATAGCCTTGGCATTACTGATGTCTACTTTGTCCCCTCTAGAGAAGACTATCCATGTGACTACTTTCTAACCTTACCTGCCCTTAGACCGTATCAATTTTGAGTTAGTGCACCATGCCATAGTTCCCACACTTCTCTAACTTGGCTAAGCTTTTGTGAATACTAAGGTTTACATCCTTGTACGGAGTGGATGATGTAAATTACTAACATGTATGATGACGGATCTAACTAGTATAAATTGAAGAGTTAGTAATTATTAATTATGATAGATCATTATGTGAATGGTAAAGGAATCTAGTATTGGAACCAACTTGGGTTGGTCGAGTGGTCAGTTTACTCGTCCGCTTAAGATCGAGGGTTCGAATCCTGCCTTGTGCATGCAGCAACTCATTCGCTAGTGGCAGACCCTTAAATTGAGCTCAGATTCGCGACAGATTAGTCATTCACCTGTCGAATGGGAGGATACCGTGGGAAACAAAAAAAGGAATGTTTTTTTTTTGTTTAATTATTCTGTTGGTCTCTATAGTTTTGTGAAATTTTCAATTAAGTCCCTATACTTTTTTTCTTTTTAATTGGATCTCTACACTAATTTTTTTTTCAATTAAGTCACTCTTAATAGTAATTGGCTTAATTTTATAGGAACCCAACTAAATAAAAGAATTGGTATAGGGACCTAAATAAAAGAAAAAAAAAAGTTTAGGGACCCAATTAAAAAAAATTGATGCAAAGACTCAATTAAAAGAAAAAAAGTATAGGGACCTAATTGAAAATTTCGCGAAACTATAAGGACCAACAGAGTAATTAAACATTTTTTTTAGTATAGCAAGTGAATAACTAATTCGTTAAGAATTATAATTCTATTTAAAAATTAATCACTAATTAATAAATTGATGTATAAGCAAAATAAAATTTAAATTTTTTGATACTTATTTAACCAGATAAATAAATTAATTACTCAACTAACAAATTATTAATCACAAATAGTTAAACCATTTAGAAACCATAATCTTGATATCATGTTTCATTTGTCAATAGAATCTTATGTGGTTTAATTTATTTATTACCAATTCCCACTTCCATTGAAGAACATGTAGGATGGCATGGAAACACTAGTCAACTAAGATTATTCCACTATTGGCTTGGCGCACTCTTAGTGGGAGCAGATACCAAGAAAAAATGTTAGTTAGTCTTAGTAAATAGTAACAGAACAAAAAAGGTGAGGGAAATCAGAAATCTATATAAATATTTTTGATAACTAAAATCATAATAATTAGCTAGGGATGCATAATGCATAGTCATAAGTTCCCTAACAAATTAAAAGGTACATTCACACCGGTAACAGAATCTAATTAACCCAATTAATTTTTTGTTGGGTCCCCCAAAGGCGACAAGAAGAGGCTGAAAGAGCTTCCCTTTGGTATTGTTTGTTGGTAGCAGTAACAGTAACACACTCAACTTCCAATCCAACCACTCCACCATTCATTACAATCTCAAAAGAAAAATGAAGGGCTTAATTCAGTAAAACCCTGAATCAAGCACTTTCCTGAACCAGTTAACTTAAAATCCTGAAACCTCTGTACAGATAAGTAGATGAATTTTGAGTTGCTTGCTGCTACTCAAAAAAAGTCTCTAACTTTAGAACTCTAAGAACCTGCAAAATCTATATATGTAATAATTTAAGGCTGACTATAAGTCAGTGAAGTGCAACCCTTTGGTACTTGGTCTCAATTGGAGAAGACTCAGAGGCATCACAAAATTCTCTTTTTCTGCTGTTGTTGTTGTTGTTGTTAACATCTTGATGGAGTAGTGGTGGTGAAGGAATAGTGACAGGTGGAATCTCAAAGGACTCAAGGGGCGGTGGAGGGTGTCTCCATTGAGGGAGTGGGCCTGCAAGAAGCAGGGTTTGAAGCAGAGGACCTGCTTTCATGACTGCCTGCAACAGCTTACCCTTTTCTGGAAGTGGCCCTGTTGGTGTCACTGCTTCAATCATGGCAGATTCTGTTGCTGACAAGTGGTGCTCAATCACTGGTGATGACACAATGCTTTCTTCACAGTCTGATGAGGTGGTGTTGATGTTGTTGTTGTTGTTGTTGTTTCTTCTGTGGTCATCTTCAATGCTTGAGATTCCAGAGACAGGATTATTCTGTTGCTGAAGAAGAAGCTTCTCCAAGAGAAGTCTCTGGCATTTGTCATTGGCTTCATCTCTTTCTCTTATGGTCTTGTTGAGCAGATCCTTGAGGATGAGGAGTTGTTCATCTCTCTTCTTGAGTTCCTCGTGGACTGCAGCTCTAGTTTGTTGAAGCTCCAGAGTGGTATATAGAAGAGACTGTTTGAGGTCCTCCATTGAATTGAAAAGGATCATGAATTCTGAAAAGAAGAGGAAAGAGGAAACAGAGAATGAAGAGAAAGAAAAAGGGTATAGTTTAGTTACTAGTTAATGTGTTGGCGCATGCTCTTTTATAACAACAACAACTAGTCCAACTTACTGTTCCCCAATCTTCCTAATTTTACTTCTTATGTTATGTATATAACCAAATTTATTCAATTCTCGCTAAATTTGGAGAAAATGTGCGTACCCTTTATTTATATAATCCCTCATTACTGATGTCTAGCTAAGGAAGCAGAGTTTTTCTTTTATATTTAATTAATTCTTTTATAGTTGTCATATGGAGGGGTATGTTTCATTTTAGGGCGATAAAAGTGAGGGCAACAATATCCGGAACAAGTCCTTATAACATCATTGTAATCCCTTACTATGATCATGTTGTGGAGAAAATTTTCTAAGAAAGTGACAGTGAGAAAAACACGAGGAAAGTGTTACATCCCCTTTCAGGAATAATTGCTACCATGCATTCAGAGGAAGGGTAAAATATAATACAGTAATTTTTACGTGAAGTTAATAGTTAATAATTATTAAATAATTTAATATTAATTTTATTTAAAAAAACTGTATATAAAATTTTTACTTTAAAATAATGTTCAATAATTATTTGTTGAATTGATAGTGAATAATGTTTAATGTTGTTTTTGAAAGGCGATACATCTTAAATTAATCTCTAAAAAATATAACTGTGAACTAAACTGAGACTGACTACTACAATTATTAAATGATAATATCATCGTTTAAGTAACAAAATAATTAATTTAATTTATTATTGTATTCTTGAAATACCAATTTAGAATGTCTCATCGAACGTTAACACATTATTGAGGAAGCAAACGCATCATTTTCTGAAGCAGAAAAATACTGGTTACGTCACACGTGGGCTGCGCAAATCAGTGAAGCCAACAGTTATTTTGTTTTGTACTGAGAGCAATTCCAATTGGTTAAATTGACATGAGTGCCACTTTGATTTCCTTCTTTCTCGTAATTTATTATACTTTTTTTTTTAGTTTAACTAATATTATTTTTTATAAAAGCTGACATTTTATTTACTGTTTTAGAATAATAAAATTACATATACAAAAACATACATATAGATGTAGATTTTTTTTTTAAAGTCAGATAATTCTATTCATAAAATGAAAGAAACATATAAATATTTATATATAAAATAAATAAAAAATTAAGAATTTTTAACGTTTTATTATAGAAATAACATTATATAATAATTTAATAAGAGAGATAAAAAAGTAAAATATTCATCAATTAGAAAGTAGAAATTTTTGAAGTTCTTTCTGTAATTTTAAAACCAACACCATTATCTCTTCTACACTAGTTGATACATTATCAATAATGAACATATTCTTAGCCTTCCATAAGGACAAGCTCAAAATCACCATTATCATTCTCTAATAGGAGCTATTGGATTGGGTACGCAAGACTTCCATTCTCAAGTTCCACTCAACATAGAAATTAGAGTCTTCGGTGCTCTTTCTAGTCTGATAAACTCATTTTTGACCAAATTTCTTTTGATTTTACACAATAAAAGATGCAATGATTGATTGTTTCTGGAAATTGTAGGCATCTTCGACAGATAGGTTGAATCAACGGGATGCGATGATGAAGCTTTTGTAGCACTGGAAGCTTTTTATGGAAGCCCCTCTAGAGAAAAATCTTAATCTTCCTTAGGATTTTCAGCTTCCACAGTTCTCACCACAAATTTCGTTGTCTCATAATCTCTGGGCAAAATTCAATGGGAGGATACGAGAACCCATAAGCCACACGGTACCCAGTACTCACTTCACACAAACCACTTTTATTAAGGGTCCAATAAATTTTATCTTCTCCACCCCTAATTGTTGTTGCTAGCACACGCTAACTAGTACCCTCGAAAAAAATACTTCTAATTAGAGTTTGATTCTACTGACCATTAGAAAGTATTAAGTCTTTGACTATCAATAATGGTTGATTTTGTAGATTGGAAGTTTCAGATGAAGAAACAACATAAGGATGTGGAGGAGCAAGTCAAGGATCACTGAAGATTCGAATACTGGACCCATTGCCAACTCGCCAAACTAGCCATTTTCAACAACTTTACGCTCTTCCAATATGTTACGCCACCTCAGGAAGGTACTGTTCCAATTTGTATTCATTATAGAACTGTATCAAAAATATTTACCTTTGAAAAGTCTAGATAAGAGTGATTGTGGCTGAAAAAAAAAACTTTTTAAAAGGTAAAATTTTAAAATATTTACATTTGAAGAGTCTAGATAGAAGTATAGATGTAGATTATATTACCTATTTAGTGGTTATGATATTAATAACAACAAAAGATAAAATTTTAAAATAACAAAATTATAATAAAAATGTATACCTCATATTTAATATTTTTATTTTTATTTTTTTAAGATATTTTTTTTGTGACTATTTTTTTAAGATATTAAATGTATAAATTTTGTATATCGTTAAATGTCATTAATATATATTTTTTTTAAATTTAATTTATCATTTTTTTTAAAGAAGAACAATCTTCATACACAAAAACGTCATATGACACTTACAAATCAACGTCATATGACACTTACAAATCAGGGTAAAAAACCCAAATAAACCAAGCTGAAAAGTTTATTACCCAAATCAGCCAAAACAAAATTTATTTCAACAATCTACCAATGGCCATTTATATATAATTCGAATCAATATGATTCGAACTACAAATACTTGTAATTCGAAATAACTTGCTTCGAATTACGTTTGAATGGATATGCATGTAATTCGAATCAAGTAGATTCGAATTAGAGAAGGGTAAATCGAATTGACTCGATTCGAATTAGTAGGCTCATGTGATTCTATGGAGTTCGAATCATATTGATTCGAATTATTCAATGTTGGTGACACTAGGTAGTTCGAATTAAGTTGATTCGAATTACTAGTGAGTTGCCTATATAATGCCACGTTAGTTGGATATATATCAATTTTTTTTTTCATATTCTTACTTGGATAGTTGGATATATATCTTATAGTTGATACAAAAGATATTTACTATATAATTTTATTTTTCTAAATATATATATATATATATATATATTTATTTATTTTGATGATTACACAATTTTAGAAATATTTAAAAAGTATTATTAAAATTAAAATTATATTTTTTATTATTTGACAATAAAATTAAAAATTAAAAATTAGGGATTAATATTGCTAGGTAGCCAGTAGTTGTGGTGGCAAATTTGTACCCTAACAAAAATATTAGAGATTAATATTGCTAGGTAGACAAAAAAAAAACAGTCAGAACTTGCCTTATTTAGCATTAATTATATAAATTTGGTTACAGAATATTAATCCCTAATTTTTAATTTTTAATTTTATTGTCAAATAATAAAAAATATAATTTTAATTTTAATAATACTTTTTAAATATTTCTAAAATTGTGTAATCATCAATATATATATATATATATATATATATATATATATATATATATATATATATATATATATATATATATATAATATTTTTAGAAAAATAAAATTATACAGTAAATATCTTTTGTATCAACTATAAGATATATATCCAACTATCCAAGTAAGAATGTGAAAATTTTTTTTTGATATATATCCAACTAACGTAGCATTATATAGGCAACTCACTAATAATTCGAATCAACTTAGTTCGAACTACCTAGTGTCACCAACATTGAATAATTCGAATCAATATTATTCGAACTCCATAGAGTCACGTGAGCCTACTAATTCGAATCGAGTCAATTCGATTTACCCTTCTCTAATTCGAATCTACTTGATTCGAATTACATACATATCTATTCAAACGTAATTCGAAGCAAGTTGTTTCGAATTACATGCATTTGTAGTTCGAATCAATATGATTCGAATTATATTTAAATGGTCATTGGTGGATTGCTGAAAAATTTTTTGTTTTGGCTGATTTGGGTAATAAACTTCTCAGCTTACTTTATTTGAGTTTTTTACCCTACAAATCATAGCAAAAATATTAAATCTATATCTAAATCAGAAGATAAATATTTTATATATTAAACTATAAATGGAGAGGAGTTGTAATATTCGATTACAACAAATTTTAATAAACAAAAGTAGAGACAATACTAAGTTTTTTTTATTTTCAAATCTACGCAAATGTATCCCAATACATTAGGATATTTTTTCTCTACTCCAAATAGATTCAATCACTTCTAAAATTTATAAAGAGTTTCATAAATATTCATCTTTTTTCAAAATGTCTTTCTCCTATATTTAAACCTACATCATAGAAGATAAAATACCCATAAAAAAGAGTCATTAAACTATGAAAAGAAATTATTATACCACAAAAAGAAAAAAATAACCATAAAAAAATTATTATCGTACTAGATTTACGAACTAAAACTTAAAAAGATAAAAAAAAAACTAGAAATAAAAAACAGAAATAGAAATTAGAACCCAAAACATCAGAAGAGAAGTAAGAGAGAGTGAAAGAAAAAGAAAAAAAAAAAGAAGAAGAGAGAAAGAAAGAATTTTATCCAAATCTAAAACTAGAAAAAAAAATCGAAAAAAAAAATAAAAAGTTTAAAAAAGTTTTATTTATAATAATCTTAACATAATAACATGTAAAAGCATATGTTAATTAATAAATAATCTACATGCATAATTTTATTAACAAATAAAGTTATTAACAGTGTTTTAATTACCTCTAAAAGAGACTAAATCCCCATTTTGGTCCCCCAGATTCAGCCCGTGCACCAATTTTGCCCCTGAGATTCCAATTGCACTGTTTATGTCCCCCAGATTCCGATTCGAGCACCTTAATGGTCCTTCGAAGATTTTCCGGCGTGACTCAGCGACGGCGTTGCTTATGTGGCACAGCCAGTGCCACGTTGGACGCCGTAGTGTACATATGACGTGGAATGTGTGATAAAATTCCCTAATGTAGTCCCTGTCCTCATTTTTAAACCCTAAAATTTCGTTGGCCTTCCCATTGAGGTTCTCTCCATCAACGTCTTCTTCTGCATCTCTTCTGTACACCGATAGCTGTCCACCATGAGAGGAAGTGGGAGCCATGTTGCAGGAAGTTCCAACCGGTCATCGTCGACGGAGAACTGGAGAAGAAGCACGACGCGAAACAGGCTTGGACGGGTTCCGGACTGGTGCGGCTGTGGTTGTCGCCCGGTGCTAAGGTGGTCTGGGACGGAGTCGCATCCTAACAAGCCCTTCTTTGGTTGCCCCAACTATAATGTGAGTAAAGTTTAATAATTTGTAGCAGATTGAAATTTTTTTTTTCGGTTGATTATTTTGGTTGGTTGCAGACAAGTGGGAAAACATGGTGTGGGTTATTCGTCTGGGCTGATTCTGTGCAAGAGGAGTTGTCTGAAGGAGCTGTTGCAGGAGATGATGATGGTGACAGGAAGATGAACTTTGCATGGCGGATGGGCAATATGGAGGCAGAGATTAGGAATCTGAAATTCATAACTCATGTTCTTGGATTTGGGTTCTTAGTAATTGTTGTTTTTGTAGGATTGGTGCTATTAAAGGGTTGAGAACATGTCAATGTAATGCAGTTCCCAAATTAATGAATGAAACTGTTATGTGGTAACATAACAAGGTTTGTGTAAATCATCTTACTTTGATATAATATAATATCCTGTTGGATGAAGTAAAAGAAGTTGTAAATAAGTAACAGCAAGATTGATCCAAACCATGGACAGTATTAATTGATCAATACCAAAATATGGCAAACCATTCATAGTTTTAACACATTACAACCATAAGTAATTGAACAAGTAGCATGACATACTTGATTAGTAATCAACAAAATAAACCATTGTTTAGAGTGAGCGCAGTCACTGTATCTTTTAACAAAAAACTAACACTTGACAAGCAAAATGTCCTAATCTCCTAATATGAAAGTTCACTTCTTTCGGGGGTGCTTAAATCCAGGAGTCGGCACAAACTTCAGAAAATTTGTGAATCGTGAAGCAGTGGCAGAACTCGCACCCTTCATTGGGTCCAGTGCTGTAGAAGGGGTTGTTGGAGGTGACCTTCTTCTAGTAGGCAGTTTGGCAGGTCTTGTGGCTGGTTCTCTGGTTACTTCAGTGAACTACACAAATTTCAAACCAGAAATAAATACCAAACATTGTCACTCAGTAAACCTTTTTCAGAGTTTTTACTCCATTAATTACAAAGGCTTATTATAGAATTAAAATTGTACCTTTTGAGAGTCTTCTGGTTCAGAACAAATTGGCTGTGACAGATCAATTTCTGATGCTTGACCAATAGGAGCAGAATTGATGGTAATATTAGCATTAGCCGTAGCTGTAGCAGTAGTAGTTGCATTTGGAGTAGCAGTTGCAGTGGCACTGGCAGATGCAGAGGCAGATGCAGTGTCAGTTGTGGTGGCCTGGGCAGTTGTAGTTGCTTGTGCACTAGCATTTTTAGGGTCTTTAGCAGCCTCTGCTGCCTTTGCAGCAGCCGCAGCATCAGCTGCAGCTTGAGCAGCATCAGCTGCTCTTTTCTTTTCACATCCTCTCTTGGTGTGACCCTTTTGCAAGCAGTACTTACATGTGAAAGGTCGAAGCTGTCTTTTCAAGGCTGTTACTGGCTTAGATTTCTTGCTAGAACTTGAGACTTCATCTGAGTCCTTCCTCCTCTTTGTTTGAAGATTCCCTGGCTTCCTCTTGATTGGTGGTGCCAATGGCTTGTTAAACTGACTTTGTTCCCAGAAGGCTTGGCCAGGTATAGGATTGATGTGGTACTTGTATGTTTCCTTGTAAGACTCCATGGTTATCAACTTATGGCAGAAATCCTCTGGGTGCTTGTTGACTCTGGCCAGTGCTGCACAAGCATGAACGCATGGAATCCCTACAAGTCCAGTTTACTTCCAGCTTAGGTTAAATAAAAAATTATTTATAACACTACTTTAAAATTAAATGAGCAAAGGTAAGTGGATGGGAGAGAATAACCTGTTAACATCCAGAACTGGCAGGTACATAATCTTTTCCCCAGGTCTACCACATGGTTTGTTGGACGCCCATGGACCTCAAACTTCTCATATCCAGTATCTCCAGACCATATAGCATGCCAATGTCTGGACTCTTTCCTCACCTTTTCTAACCTACTTTTGATTACGGGTGGTAACAGCCCCATGTGATTGTCCAACTTAACCTTGTTCTTAGCCATAGTCCGCATGACAAACATTCTCACCTCTTCTAGAAGAGTAAGTATAGGCTTGCCCCTTGCTTCTTTGATCTTTGAATTGAAAACCTCACAGGCGTTGTTGCAAATCGAGTCCAATTTCGGGTTGTGCCTGAACTGTGACCTCGTCCATGCCTCCCTTGGCCACTTGTCAAGATACTTCCATGCGTCCTCGTTCAGCCGCTTTATCCTATCCATGTATTCCTGAAATTCAACAGTTAATAGTTGGGAAAGAAGTCCATGTTAGATAACTCCAGTTTCAAAAAAAGTGGCTTTATGTACCTTAAACTCTTGAAATGTTGTAGCTCTAGCACACTCCCATAACAGTCCCCTAAGCTCCAGGTCCTTCCACTGCTTATTGAAATTTCGCCACAAGTGCCAGACACAGAATCGGTGTCCCACATTAGGCATCACGACTTTCATAGCAGGCAGTAATCCCTGAAGATATCAAGCATTATGTTACCATAATAGTCCCTAACTTTGAAAATCGATCACCATAATAGTCCCTAACTTTGCATAACTATAACCATAATAGTCCCTAACTTTGCCAATCTTTCACCATAATAGTCCCTAACTTTGAAAATCGATCACCATAATAGTACCTAACAGCACACCATCATGGTATAGTACGTAATCAAACAATTAGATCAGAGCAGTATTCACAGTATAGCAGCAGACACTAACAGCAAACCACAGTATATACCATAAAGTATCAAACAATTATATCTTAGGTATCATCACAATATGGCAGTATACTAACAGCACACCACAGTATATACCACATAGTTTTACACATTTAAACTTATGTGAGAGTAAGGATTAAGGTTTCAGTAAGAAATTACCTTTTGCATATCAGAGATGAAGTTCCACCCATGGGTCTTGTAGTCTCCAAGATCCTCATGTAGCAACTCTAGAAACCACTTCCAATTCTCAAAGTTCTCCACTTCCACAACTGCCCAGGCAATGACATAGACATGATGATTAGCATCTTGTCCAACAGCCGATAGAATTTGCCCCCCGAACACAGTTTTTAGAAAAGCCCCATCAAGTCCAATTAACGGACGACAGCCAGCCTTGAAACCTGACTTGCAGCCACTCAAGCAGACATACATCCTCTCAAATATGACCTCACCACTAGGCTGTGGCTTTGTGCATATCTGAACAGTTGATCCTGGGTTTGTTTTCAATAGTGTTTCACCATAGTCCCTAAGCATAGCATATTGCTCCTTGGCATCCCCATAGACTATGTTTCTAGCATCACACAGTGCCCGTGATATAGAGTTCCTATTGAGCGACAAGTCATATTTCGTCTTGAAATATGTTGTAGCCTCACAGTTCCTGAAATTGGGATATTTCCTTAGTTTTTTTACCAACTTACCTGCAACCCAATTTCTATTTGCTGCCCTGTTTTTATCCTCTCGTGGACAAGTGTGGTCATTGAAGAAAGTCTTAACTTGCCAGCAACTGTCTTCGTGGTCCCTTGATACGTATACAACCCACTTGCAATCCTTTACCTTACATACTGCCCTCACCCTTTTACCATCGTTCTTCCTAAATCTCATCCGTCTCCCTTCTTGTATAGTGAACTCCCTCACTGCCTCCTTGAACTCCCACTTAGTATTGAACTTCATCCCGACTTCTAAATGTAGTTCCCCAAACCTAGCACCCTGTCTAAACACCGGAAACACCTCCTCTGAACTTTCTTCTCCAACCAGCTCATCCTCTGAATTAGGTGGTGTTTTCATCTCCAAAGAGTGCCACGAATTGCCACCATCCGATTCTGACCCCGGATCAAAAGCATCATGGTTATCCCCCTTTATACCTCCCCCCACAAATCCAATGTCCACATCTTCATCAGAAACGTCTTCCACAAATCCATCATCATCAACACAGACCTTGGCCTTCCCTTTTTCCTTTCCACTCTCAGCCTGGACCTTCTTCCTTGCATTGGGTTTCTTGACTTTCTTCTTCTGTGAAGGAACAGTATATCCAATGCCCGATTCATCTGAGCTATCATCCGGCTCTTGTGGCTTATAGGCCTCGTCCTCAGCACTCTCGTAGCTGTCATGAGAGTCTGAGTCAGAGGATAAAAGAACATGATCACTAGCATTTTCCTTTGCTTTTGAAATACCTTTCCCTACAGACCTTAGACAATATCTCCTAGTCCTAGTTACATTGTTCTGTCTGGGCATGGGTTTGGGTTTGGGAACTGTCTTAGGCTTACAATTTGACTTAGGCTTAGGCTGGGACTCCATGTTAGAATTCACATTGCTCTTCTTCAGTAACGCTTCTTTAGCTTGGGGCTTGTATGTTACCATGCTTAAACTTCTAGGAGGGTCCTTCTCGGTGGTAGGTTTGACAGGGGGTCTTTCACCATTCTGGCATTTGACTTCGCTTGCTCTCCAAGATCCCTCACCTCGTCATCAACATGCACAACAACATCCTCTCCTTGTACTATTTCAGGTTCTGAAATGCCATGTTCAATGTAGACATCCACTACCCCATTGTTCTTTCCACCATGATTACACAGCTCTCTCAACTCATTATCAGAGTCTAAACGCCTCAAACCTACTTCCAGGCTCATCCCAGGGACCTGCCACCAAACCTCCTTCATGGTCTCATAGCCTATCTCTTTGAAGTAATTTCTCAGGTAGAATACATCCAACCTGTCCACATCCAGATCACCCAAACAATGCCTATTGTCAGGTGTGTATGTCCATCTCCCATCCTTCCCCCTCTCAAAATTTCCCCCATGATGAAACATTATGTCTAACAATTCGGCGTTCATCTGTAACATAACAGAGAAAATGCTTAAAATTCACCACGCATGCAACACATAAACAACAAATAACTTAGATATTACACACCACCAGAGATTAACCCCTGTTCTTTTCACAAGAAACAGAGCATGCATTACTGGTTTGAAGAAGGAAAACACTAAAACCCTAACAGGCAGTGGATTCTAACACAAACTACATGCATCATGTTCAAGTAACTTTAACAATCGGCCATATCAGGAATGAAACATGATCCAAAAAATTCAAAAAAATATAATAAAATTTGTACCTTGAAGCTAGCTTAAACGGTTCTTCAGTCAATGCTTCAATGGTGAACCACGAACCTTCCCCCAAGTTCAGTACAGCAATGTTAAGAAACCAGGCAGCAGTGCCCTTGCCTGTTGCTACTGCTTATGGAGGAGGAGACCAAGCGTTGAGAGAGGTGAGAAAATATGGAGGAGAAGACGTAACGAATACCAAACCCTTTGCCCAAGTTACTACTACTCTCACTGTGATCAAAACGGCGACGTGTGGGCTTTCATTCGTTTTGCCCCATGAAACGACGTCGTTCTGACTCTCCAACGTGGCAGTGGCTGTGCCACATAAGCAACGCCGTCGCTGAGTCACGCCGGAAAATCTTCGAAGGACCATTATGGTGCTCGAATCGGAATCTGGGGGACATAAACAGTGCAATTGGAATCTCAGGGGTAAAATTGGTGCACGGGCTGAATCTGGGGGACCACTATGTGGATTTAGTCTCTAAAAGAAGATTAAAGGCCTTTATACAAGTTTAATTGAGGAAGGCATGTGTTACCTGCACTGCATTTCAGAGACATGAAAGAATGTTAATATTAAGAGTTAAATTTTATTTATCGATACTTTATTTGATACCTTAACCATATTAATTAATTAAATTTAGAGAATTTTCCTAACTTACACTTGGAATTCCAAGAGAATTTTTGTTTGCTAGTTCATATGACAAACTAATCGTTTTCCCGTTGAAAATATTTACACGCTGCTTTGTCTTTACACAATTAAGTTCTTTGATAATTGGAATGACTCTTTGACTTGATGAGTTTTTTTGTTGTTTTCTTTTTCTTAAAAAAAAAAAACATTTTGTATAGTACCCAACAAAAAGAGGTTGTTGAAGACAAGTTTTTTTAGGGTAGAATTTCCCTTCTTCAATAATAATCTTGGATTGAATTCTCTTATATATATAAAGTTGATTGAAGAAATTGATGGATTCTTTTTGTTTCCTCAATTTTATGTATATGTCTAGCTATGTTAACCATCTCTACAATTTTGTAGAAAAATAAAAATAAAGAAAAAGATAGAGAAATTAACCACATAGCTGAATCTACATAGAATTGCATGTGATTAAGCGTATGAAAATTATATTATTAACTTCAATGGATTTTTTTTTAATCAAAATTAAGGAGACTCGAACCAACGACCACTTAATTATAAAGAAGTTATGTCATTTGAGTTATAATTCATCTTGCACTTTAAAAAGTAACATTATTAATATTATTATGCAATTTATCTCAGCATGTCATTTTTGACAAATATATACATGTAATCAATATCAAACATTTAATTGCACTCTTGTGTTGACTTGAGTATGTAGCATTTCCTACACATGTCACATAATGTTACAGATTTCAATCTTCATGTGTGTCTCACTGGGGATGACAAGGGATATAATTAGTTTTAGTGGTCAGAAAAATGTAGCTAGTAACCAAACTTTCTCACCAATATTTTGCCCAAAGAAAGCTGATGGACCCCTCTTTGAGACTATAAAAATCCTAGCTAGCTTGTTTAAGGAAATAATTAAGCATATGGGGCTTCCATTTGACTTAATCAAGACCCCTAATACTCTAGTTTTTGTACCAACATTAATGACATTTTCATTAATTAAGGAGAAGTGATAGGGATCAGTAGATTTTGTGATTTGTAGTCATTAATTCATTAATATTTTTAATAATATGAGATTATATCTAATGATGTGAGATGACTCACTTTTTTTTTACTGATTAAGTACTAGTCAGATTTTACTAAAAATACTAGTTTCCTAAACTTTCTCTTAATTAATTACCAAGCTACATCTTCTCAATGTTTTTATCTTCTGTGCAGTGACGAGACACGTGTATGGTTTCAACTAATGTACAAGAAGATATTTATTGTTAATTTTTAAGGGTTTAGTTAAGGTATATGTTAAAATTATTAAATAAAAAATTATTATAAATATTTTTTGTAAAGTTTAATTTTTAATATAATTATTGTGTATTTATTAAAATAAATTTTAATTTTTTTTATTAATAGTAATTTTAATTTGTATTTTTAAAATACATGTTAATTAAACTTAATTTTTAATAATACAATAAAAAAATAATAGCTACCAAGAGAGTACCTGTCAATTTTTTACAATTATTATTAATTATTACTCTAATTAATAATTATTAATTTAACATTAAAAAATATGAATAATCAGCATTTATTTACCTTTAAAATTATAAGGATTAGTTAACAAATCCCTCTAATGCACGTATCGTATTATCCCTCCCTCGTTGTGAATACGTTACGCATTCGGATTCCTCCATAATAGAACGATTTGTCGCCATCCTTGTCTATATCGAGCATCGGTCATTGGCGTTGTCCTTCTAGTTGTTGTCGGCATCAACGTGTTGATGCGCAGACCAACCACATCGCAGCGTGCAACCAATCTCCACCCCCCACCCCGAACGCGAAGCCCCCTACCCAAACCTCAGTCAACCTGGATCGTTGCGTCGAACACCAACATCCATCCTGCCTGCATCTCCAACCGTTTTACCGACTGGAAGATGCCCCTAACGCCTACCATAATGCATTCGGAAGAAGCACCCGACGCCTTCCATAACGCCATTGACGCCGTCATCAACCAACAACGGAAGTTTGCGCGCAATAGGATTGTCATCGAGATCGCACGCACCTTCACCCCGCAAGTTCGGTCGTATCCCCAAGCTGCGAACAAAAACTCTGCATTCCCAAAGACACCTCTATTAAAAAATACAGGTATATTTTCTAAAGACACTTTTATTAGAAGACACACGCATAAGAAGACACGTCTGACGTATTAGGAAGACACATCTAGAGACCAATTAGGTGGTAGTAGAGCAGGAGCATGCAAAGATAAAACGGTGATTTTTGAATTGATCAGGGTAATTAGGGTAGAAGTTGGAAAATTGGTTAGATGATTTTTTGGTAATTTGGACTTTTGGATCCAGTCCATTAAGAGTTAGCAGGACCCTTGTTGGTTGCGTAGTGGAGTTGTAATACAATTTTTTATTTCCGTTAGATAAACAATGAAAAATGTGAACAACGTGAACAACGAACTGCATTTCAAACCCACTAAACATCCAATTTTACTTTCACCTTTCACCCTCTCTTACCTAATTTCATCCCCTCCCAACCTTAGCACGCAGCCACCATCGCCGGCAACGAAGTTCCCTAGCGCTACCCTCACCCGCACGTCACTACCCCTGTGAGGAGAATCGTTGTTCCGTCGTCATCCCGACACCGCACCACTACCCCCTTTCTCAACGACGCGCTGTCGCGTTTCATCCTCAACTATCGCGCATTGTTGCTCTTCTCGCTAACCCGCTGAGGAGAATCGTCGTTCTCCTGTTGCTCGGACGCCATACCACTGTCATTGTGTTATTGCCGCACAGTCGCATCTTCTCCCCATCCTTCGCGCACCACTGCGAAGGGACATCGCACCGTCACTGAGCCAGAGGCTTTGTTTCGCCGCTGCTCCAATGTTGCACCTCTGTCCTTGCTTCCATGCCGCTACATCATGTCTTCGCCATTTCCATCGCGTGTCGCTTTTCTTCGTTCACACAAATGGTATGACCCAAATAAACATCCACATCTTAGTAAAAAAAAGAATCTGCATACATAGTAAAATGAACATCCAATGTTGCACCTCTGCCCTTGCTTCCATGTCGCTGCATCGTGTCTTCACCACTTCCATCATGTGTTGCTTTTCTTCATTCACACAAATGGTATGACCCAAATAAACATCCACATCTTAGTAAAAAAAAAGAATCTGCATACATAGTAAAATGAACATCTTGCGAAGCATGTGCATACAGAATCAAGCAAATCGAGTAAAATACAAATGGTATAAACTTTCTCTTAATTAAGTACTGGTCAGATTTTACTAAAAATACTAGTTTCCTAAACTTTCTCTTAATTAATTACCAAGCTACATCTTCTCAATGTTTTCATCTTCTGTGCGGTGACGAGACACGTGTATGGTTTCAACTAATGTGCAAGAAGATATTTTATTGTTAATTTTTAAGGGTTTAGTTAAGGTATATGTTAAAATTATTAAATAAAAAATTATTATAAATATTTTTTGTAAAGTTTAATTTTTAATATAATTATTATGTATTTATTAAAATAAAAATTTTAAATTTTTTTATTAATAGTAATTTTAATTTGTATTTTTAAAATACATGGTAATTAAACTTAATTTTTAATAATACAATGAAAAAATAATAGATACCAAGGGAGTACCTATCAATTTTTTACAATTATTATTAATTATTAATCTAATTAATAATTATTAATTTAACATTAAAAAATATGAATAATCAGAATTTATTAACCTTTAAAATTATAAGGATTAGTTAAAAAATCCCTTTAATGCACGTATCGTATTATCCCTCCCCCATTGTGAATACGTTACGTATTCGGATTCCTCAATAATAGAACGATTTGTCGCCATCCTTGTCTATCGAGCATCGGTCACCAGCGTTGTCCTTCTAGTTGTTGCGTAGACCAACCACTTCGCAGCGTGCAACCAATCTCCATCCCCACCCCGAACGCGAAGCCCCCTACCCAAACCTCAATCAACCTGGATCGTTGCGTCGAACGCCAACATCCATCCCGGCCGCATCTCTAACTGTTTTACCGACTGGAAGATGCTCCTAATGCCTACCATAATGCATTCGGAAGAAGCACCTGACGCCTTCCATAACACCATTGACGCCGTCATCAGCCAACAACGGAAGTTTGCGCACAACAGAATTGTCATCGAGATCGCACGCACCTTCACCTCGCAAGTTCGGTCGTATCCCCAAGCCGCGAACAAAAACTCTGCATCCCCAAAGACACTTCTATTAAAAGACAACATATATTTTCTGAAGACACTTTTATTAGAAGACACACGTATAGACACGTCTGACGTATTAGGAAGACACATCCAGAGACCAATCAGGTGGCAGTAGAGTAGGAGCATGCAAAGATAAAACAGTGATTTTTGAATTGATCAAGGTAATTAGGGTAGAAGCTGAAAAATTGGTTAGATGATTTTTTGGTAATTTGGACTTTTGGATCCCGTCCATTAAGAGTTAGCAGCACCCCTGTTGGTTGCGTAGTGGAGTTGTAATACAATTTTTTATTTTCGTTAGATAAACAATGGAAAATGTTGAACAATGTGAACAACGAACTGCATTTCAAACCCACTAAACATCCAATTTTACTTTCACCCTTCACCCTCTCTTACCTAATTTCATCCCCTCCCAACCTTAGCACGCAGCCACCATCGCCGACAACGAAGCTCCCTAGCGCTACTCTCGCCCGCACGTCACGACCCCTGTGAGGAGAATCGTTGTTCCGTCTTCATCTCGACATTGTACCACTACCCCCCTTCTCAATGACGCGCTGTCGCGTTTCATCCTCAACTATCGCGCATTGTTGCTCTTCTCGCTAACCTGCCGAGGAGAATCGTCGTTCTCCCGTTGCTCGGATGCCATACCACTGCCGTTGTGTCATTGCCGCACAGTCGCATCTTCTCCCCATCCTTCGCACGCCGCTGCGAAGGGACATCGCACCGTCACTGAGCCAAAGGCTTTGTTCCGCTGCTGCTCCAATGTTGTACCTTTGCCCTTGCTTCCACGCCGCTGCATCATGTTTTTGCCATTTCTATCGTGTGTCGCTTTTCTTCGTTCACACAAATGGTATGACCCAAATAAACATCCATATCTTAGTAAAAAAGAATCTACATATATAGTAAAATGAACATCCAGTGTTGCAACCTCTGCCCTTGCTTCCACGTCGCTGCATCGTATCTTCGCCACTTCCATCACGTGTCGCTTTTCTTCATTCACACAAATGGTATGACCCAAATAAACATCCACATCTTAGTAAAAAAAGAATCTGCATACATAGTAAAATAAACATCTTGCAGAGCATGTGCATACAGAATCTAGCAAATCGAGTAAAATACAAATGGTATACCCAAATAAACATCCACTTTAGAATGAAAAAGAACCATCCGCATATAAAGTGAACATCCAACTTAGTTGATAAGAAGCAAGTAACGAGACAACAGCTGCGAGGGACACTAGGATCGCAATACAACAACCGCAGCGGTAACACAGAATTACAAGAAAACGGTTATGACAAAAAAATTTTAAAATTATGATTAAATATAATTAATTTAAATTTTTATTTTTAAAATCAAAATTAACTTTTTTTAATCTATTATTTATATTATTTAAAAAAAATTATTCTCATGTACTTTCTCTTAATAATAATAATATAGCCTTCCGTCATTAAACTAAACCTACTACGTACGTAGATTAATTAGTAATTCAACCATGTGTATTTTACTAGAAAAAGAATTTTTCTCCACATACAAGTCTTTTACCCATATAAGTCATACAAGTTCATATATTCTATTTCACGTCAGATGCACCTCTTTTAGCACACTTCCTAATTTAACAGATTTTTCAATCAACGCGCACACGTTCTTTTTCTTCTTATTGCACGTTCTTCTTCTTCTTCTTCTTGCTGCACGTTCTTTCATTATCGTCGTCACCAACACCACTTCCTCCTCCTCTTCCTCCTTTTTTTTTCATTGAAATTTCTTCTCCTCCTTCCTTTTCCTCTTTCTCCTCCTTATCTCGTTGTTGAAAATAATGAATAATTCAAGATCAGTTTATCAATTGAACCAAAAAGAAATTGATTATTGTTTTGAATCCAATCAAGTAGCTGAGGTGTGGTTCGATTCTAGTTAATTTTTTGTTAACAGTTTATGATTCTGTAGGTGAATAATGTTTCATCGTTGATGATTTGAATTGAATGTAATGTAAAAGTTCTGCATTAAAGAAAATATTTTTCTATATTTGCACCAAATTTGAGTGTAACACGAAGATATTTGGGTGTGTTCTTTAAGAATTTTTGGTATATGTGTGCTGATAAATTCTCCATAATTCAAAACTCTTTTTCTCCCTCCTCCTTATCTTCTGCTGATTCTTCTTCTTCTTTTCCGTCATCATCATTATCATCTTTTTTTTTTTCTTATTCATCTTTTTTTTTTCTTGTTTTATCTTCTCAAGTTTCTTCTTATTTTACTCTTTTAACAAGAATAAAAATAAAAAAAATCAAACAAAGATGAAGAAAAAACACAAAATGGTACAAAATTACTTGGAATATGATGAGCTTATATTCGTTCAACTAAAAGAAAGAAAGAAATAAGGAAAGAAAGAAGAAAAAAATGCAGCATTAGAGGAAACATTTTTCTGTATTTGCAGCAAATTTGGGTGTAACACGAAGATATTTGGGTGTATTGTTTAAGAATTTTCGGTGTATGTGTGTTGATAAGTTTTACATAATTCAAAAATTTTTCTCTTTCTCCTTCTCATCTTCTGCTGCTGCTTCTTTTTTTTTTTTTTTTATCATCATCATCTTCTTCTTCTTCCTTTTTCTTATTCATCTTTTTTTTTTGTTTTACCTTCTCAAATTTTTTCTTCTTTTACTCTCTTATCAACACCACCTCCTCCTCCTCATTCTTTTTTTTATTGGAATTTCTTCTCCTTTTTTCTTTTTCTCTTTCTCTTCCATCATCAGTTATCTCGATGTTGAAGATAATGAATAATTCAAGTTTAGATTGTCAATTGAATCAGAACAAAATTGATTATTTTGAATCCAATCAAGTGGCTGAGGTATGGTTCGATTCTAATTAATGTTTTCATTAGTAGTTAATGATTCTGTGGGTAAATAATGTTGTTTTTGTTTGTGAAAATTATTGTTCATCGTTGATGGTTTGAATTGAATGTAATATAAAAGTTCTACATTAAAGAAAATATTTTTCTGTATTTGGGTGTATTCTTTAAGAATTTTTGGTGTATGTGTGCTGATAAGTTTTGTATAATTCAAAACTCTTCTTTTCCCTCTTTCTCATTTTCTACTGCTTCTTCTTCTTCTTCTTTTTCATCATCATCATCTTCTTCTTCTTTTTTTCTTATTCGTCTTTTTTTTCTCTTGTTTTATCATCTCAAGTTTCTTCTTGTTTTACTCTTTTAATAAGAATAAAAACAAAAAAATAAAACAAAGAAGAAGAAACACATAATGGTATAAAATTACTTGGAAGAGGATGAACTTACATTCGTTCAACTAAAAGAAAAAAAATAAGAAAAAAAAGAAAAACAAAAAACTGCAGTATTAGAGAAAATATTTTTCTGTATTTGCAACAAATTGGGTGTAACACGAAGATATTTGAGTGTATTGTTTAAGAATTTTCGGTGTATGTGTGCTGATAAGTTTTACATAATTCAAAACTCGTCCTCTTCCTCCTCCTCATCTTCTGCTGCTTCTTCTTCTCCATCTTCTTATTTCATATTCTCATAATTCTTCTTGGGAGGAAAAAATCAAACAAAGAAGAAAAAAATATATATAATGTTGCAAAATCAATAGAAAGAGAAAGAGAGAAAAAAATGCAGCAACAACAATAGTAATAAAAAAATAACGATAAAGATGAAACACGCGAAGAAAAAAGAGGAAAAACACAAAGAAGAAGGAGAAGAAGAAGGAAGAGGAGGAGGAGGAGGAACGCGAAGTGCGCTATGAAAACTGTTGAGTAGCGCTCGTATAGATGAGCGTTCTTTTTGTTGGGTTTGGCCCAACTTGTATGACTTATAAACTAAAATGACTTGTATGTGTAGCAATTCTGTTAGAAAAATACATATCTTTAAAGTTTACAATCTAAGAATTTAATTAACAAATTAAATTAACTTCATATCTAAATGAAAATCAAATCTGATAAGACTTTGCGAGTTCAAATATATTCCTTATTATTACCAATTAACCACGTTACTAAATTTGGTGGTTGTTTTCTGCTCAAAACAAAAAAGAGAAAGGTAATAATCCAAATTGATAAATAGAAAGGTCCAAACTCAAAAGGAATGAAATTGAGCGCCGCGCGCCTTTATGTCCCATCTCAATGCATTAGTAATTTGATTAGTAATAATAACAAGAAAAATATTAGGGTGCTAACACTTAGTGAATATCTTATGTTTATATTATTTAAATTTAAATTTAATACTAAAAATTCACTAGAATATTAGTCAAATATTAACTAATAATAATAAATTTTATTAATCATATCGTTATTCTAATAATCATAATTATATTTCAACTGGGCACTAATACTTTTTGAGTCAATATTAACTATATATTATTTTTCAAAAATTATTTTTTTATTTTGAATTTAAATATAAATTCTCCAAAAAAAAAGAATAAAAAAGATAATTTTATAACAAAAGAAAAATAGTTAATATTGACTAATTAAGAGTTAGTTCTTTAATAATTAATACCCACGGTAGTTTTTAATCGAGTCCAATATTATTCAATCTTCAAAAATTTTGTATCTAAAATTTTAAATTTTAAACTCTAAATCCTAATTATAAATTCCAAATCCTAGAAAAATAGGATAAAAGATAATTTTCTAAAAAAAAATATGATTCTTATTAATTAATTAAAAATAATTTTCTATACTTATTCTTTAGGTAAATCCTTAATACTTGCTCAAAGTTGGTTGTATATGCATGATTATGTGTGCTAATTAGTAATTACTGTTTAGGAAGCGGCAAATTTAAGCATTGGATGTGCTTTTTGATAACTCAAAGGACACCTTAATTCGTGATTAAGGTTGCCCGGTAGGGAAGATGCCAGACAGAGACGACTTTGGAACCCTATTTATGTTTTATAACACTTTGGTTTTATTTTTATCTTCATTCTTGTGAATAACGACGATAACTAGATTTATCCCTTGAGTATGTTACTTTGTTTAGAGGAAAAGTATATGAACCAAGATGTGGTCAGTCAAAAAAATAAAAATTTAATTAATTTATAATTATATTTAATTAATTTTATTTGTTTTTAATTTATAATATTTGATATTAATTGCTTCTCACCCTAAATTAAAATTCTGAATGATACGTTGGAGAAATAGGGGCGGAGATCACAGAACTTCTAACAATCCCGATTCTTAGTATATAAAAAATTTATAAAATATATAAAAGAACATCCATTTAGCATGAAAAAAAAAACATTCTGATATTTAATAATAGAAACATCCTAATGTCTAACATAAATATCATCTACATATAGATTTTAGATTTATCCAAAAAGATTTGGCTGGTACCCTCTTAGTTCCTAAGATTGTTGTTATTTAAATTGTAGCGTTGAGGATCTTTTTGGAGATTGTGCTGCACACTATGGATTCTTTTTTATAATTTACACCATTGATTAATTAGTGATAAGTGCCATATATATTTATTTGTTTAATCATACAACTTATAGCAAGCGTGCCCATTTTTCTACTCGCATCCACTATAATAATTTCATAGGCATTATCAATGTTTCTTAATTATTTCATATCACACTCAACCAAAAGTTTAATATTTAGACGGTAGTTAGTCGTTAATACACTCATTTTGTTATTAAAAGAAAGTGAGAATAAAGATCCTATAAGAGCATAAAGAAGTGATCCTATTCATTTCCATGTAAAGGTACATCATCTTAGGCATGTTATGAAGCCATGATTTACAACAGTGTTTAGACGTGCCATGATGCTCACAATTATGATTATTAATCAACTAATTGAATACCCAACAAAGAAACCCAATAAAACCTTGATTCATCATCTAACTAATAAAAATACCCAAAGAAATCTTTGGGAATTTCAGTTTGCTTTTTTCAAATAAAGTGTGATATATATTTACCTCATAATTTCTAAAATATGTTTTGTATATGTTTGGATCTATTCTTACAAAATTAGATATGTTATGAAGTCATTTTTTTTAGATGAGTAAAGTATCGTTTTTGTCCCCAACGTTTGGGGTAAATCCTATTTGTGTCCTAACGTTTAAATCGTCCTATTTGTATCCTTAATGTTTGTAAAAGTGATTCAATGTTATCCTGCTGTCAATTACACATCATGAATGCTTTAGTTTGAATTTTAAAAATCTCTTCTTGAAGTTAGAATACAAATATTTGGGATAGAATCGATAATCCACTCCGAAAAATAGCTCATCAAAAGTTGAAACTAATTCCTACAACATTTACATAATTCACTTTTCTAAGAACATAATTGAATCTAAACACAAATAGTGGATATAATATTAAAATCGAACACATCCAAGTGAGACCTAATTGAGAATGAATACATCCAAGTGAGAATAATTGAAAAATATAATCTGATTTGTTAGTATAATTGATAGTAGGATAACATTGAATCACTTTTATAAACGTTAGGGATACAAATAGGACGATTTAAACGTTAGGGACACAAATATAACTTACCCCAAACGTTAGGACAAAAACGATACTTTACTCTTTTTAGATTTATGTGAATTTTTTATATAATTTTTTTATTATTTCTATGTTGTTTTTTGTTTTTTTAAGTTAACAATAATGATATCTAATATCATATCATCATGAAGTCAATTTTCTAAAATTTAAGTGAACAGGAAAAATTTATGAATGGTTATAACTGATCTCTAAAAAAACATCAATTATTCTATATAAAAATTATATTTACATATAATTATACATATATTAGTACATACGACGTCTATATGATAATAATAGATTAATTTTTAATTATTTAAAAAATAAAAATAAAGAATCTTAATTGTCACATCTCTCTCTAAAAAAGTTTTCAACAGATTTTTTTTTATTATTAGATTACAAACTTGACCCAAAATAAAAAGAAAAAATACAAAACATTGCTTAATAATAATTATCAAACATAATTCTCTTTGGTATTGCCATCAAAGATAATAGTAAAAAATAGAGTATATAAGACCACATCTTCATTTTTATATATCCTGCTGATAATTAATTGGTGCATATTATAGTGCCTATATATAGTTACTTAATTTACTAAAAAAAAATAAAAAATTAATATTTAATTTAAAAAATATAAAAATAAATAATTTTTAAATATTATTTAAAATTTATCATAAAAAATAAGTACTTATAGACGCTAAAGAGTTTGCCCAATTAAGTAACCTTAACCTTTATTTAACTAACTGCGGACTCTACTACAAGTTGTGAATATTTGAAAAACATTATAATATATATGTAACCTGGTGGGAGTGGGACATGTATAGATAGAAATGGGCCCACATTATCGTAAAATGGTGGTGGTGGTCGGAGCAGTGAGCAAAGGGGTATGATCCGGTTGGCAAATTGGAGTACAGAATGATACATATTGAGACTTATATATGAGAATATTAATGAGTTTGAGCCCTTTACAAGGAATTCCAATAATGAAAAATAGAAGAATGTGGATGAGAGGTTCCCCCATTTTGGTTGCAATTTCAGATATTCTTGGCAGTGCTTTTGTCGGCCAAATAACATGGTATCGGTATAGTCCCATTATTCTCATGCATCTTGTTTCTGGCATTGGATAAGAGACACAAAAAAACACGTGAGATAAGACCAAACTACATATTCTTAATTCATTATATTTCTTTGTCATCAAATATCTATTAATGATAGTTTTAATGGTGTGAGATTTTATCCAATGACTCACTTTTTTTTTGCTGGTTACATGTTGGTCAGAATTTAAGAAAGTTGTTGCCCCCTAGACTTTTTCTATTATTATTACGTTTAATTATTCTACAGGTCTCTATAGTTTTACCGAATTTTCAATTAGGTCCCTATATTTTTTTTTTCAATTGGGTTTCTATACATTTTCTTTTTTAATTTAATCTCTGTTAATGTTAAACGTCAAAAAAATGTTAGTAAATTGTGAAATTATTTGTATATCCCTGAAAAAAAATATATAGGGATTCAATTGAAAAGAAAAAAAGTATAGAGACCTAATTAAAAATTCGATAAAATTATAAATATTCAATAAAAGATATTCTTATCATCCATATTCAATGATTTTACAACATGAAAGATATTTCTATAATCTCTTTTATTTTGTCATTATCATTCTTTTACTTATTTATATACAAATTGTACTAAAAAGACCTTTTCTTTATTTTTTTTTACTTACAAAATTCTTTATCTTAAAAACATACAAAAAAAAAAAAAAAGTAACGGATCAAATGAAACAGGAATAATAGTAATAAATATATATAAAATTTAATTTCCATCATTCAAGTATTCATTATGATTATATAACATTTTATTATTATTATTATTATTATTATATATCAAAGCAAGATTGATTAATTGAGTAGTTTTATTGACTAAATTAAATCAACCTTAAAATTAAAACTAGCTCAATTTATTCTTTTTTGCGTTTGAGACTACCTTATCCCTAAAGGTTGTGATGGTAGTCTAATTTATTTGTATTAAATAATTGTGTGTATGCTTTGTTATTTGATTGCAGCGGAACCTTTGGGAGAGGGAGAAAATTTCTACACGCACTTGCACTTTTGATACTGTACCAGATCATGTTTGATTGAAAATATGCCACATGAAAAAGTCTTATTATAACATCCATTAGTCTCTTTTAATTTGATTTTGGTGGTAACTCGATCGTATAAACATGGTTATTAAATATAAAATGCAATATATAAAAACTTCGTTAAATATATTAAATTATTTAATAATTTTAAACTATTAAATTTATATAAATATAATTACATGTGTTAGAATGTATAGTTTTTATTTAAAAATAACAATTAAAATATTAATATTAAATAATTTAATTAAATATGTCAAGTTATTTACGATTATTCATGTATCTAAAAATAACATGTTAAATAATTTAATTAAATATGTGAAATTATTTACTATTGAGAATAGAGATTATTAGATGGATAATCCACACACAATTTAAGCATACATACAGAGGAATCGCTTTATAAAGAATTAAAGAAAGGAAAGGATAATAACTTAACAAAGATAGATGTTTAGTGGCCTAAGAATCATTTTGCGCTAAAACATCAAAGTAGTGATGTTATCCAAAATTAAAGTTAATTACATTGTCTCTTAAGAGACAACAATAATTACAGTTTCTCTTCAGTAGAAAAAGAATTAACGAATTTCTTTCAGTGGCAGTTAAAGAGAGTCATATATATATTGAATTATTATATCTCTGGTCTATAAATAATCAAAAGTGAGCATGATTAAAGTCGTATTCTATGCCCCTTTTGACTTGTCCACTTTTAACCCTTTTTATTTAAATAAACAAAAACGTATCAAAAAGAAAATGCGTGCGTTGAGAGATTTGGCGCGCAATCCATCAAATCCAATTATCTAAATGTTCCAATTAATATTGCAAATATATATGGTAGATAATTAATTAATAGATTTTAAGCATGCATACATACAAACACAGAACTTCGTGCTCAACATACATAACTACGTGTGTTAGTGTATATGATAAATATATAAAATAATAGCCCTTGCTAGTAATATATAAAACCCTCTAAAACAATTCAAATATGAAAAAAAGAAGTGCCCCTCCACTTCAATCCCTTTCAATAATACAAAATATACGATGGAGACGTTACTCCCAAGTACTGACAGAGAACAAATATTATTATAAACCTAACTAATTAATAACATGCATGCGTACCGTAATTTGAATAATAATATAAGCAATTGTAGACATGTGATGAGAAGAGCAAGTTTTATTTGCAAATATATATGAGACTTTACTAAAAAAATCAAAGTGATTCTGCAGGATTTGTCATAACAAAACAAGGCCTTAAATACAAAAGCTTGGAGTTATATGAAAGATGGAATATACTCCTACATTGATAAGGTAATAAAGTTGGGAAATTAGATAATTAATTATTAATTAGTCCTAGGGTGTGCATGGTCCGGGTGAAACCAGGTTTGATGTGACTCAGACCCGACCCGAAATATATAACGGACCTATTTATTAGACCTGAATCCGGCCCTAAACCCGATGAAACCTATACACTTTCGAGCCATAATTGTATCGGATAAAAATTCGGTGAAAACCGAGCCGTTAACATTACATTACCTTGATATTTTCTTATAAGCTAACATGTGAAAATATTCAAATTTCTAAGACTCCAACCATTATTTGACATGGTAAAATTCACTTAGAAAAATATAACAAGAACAAACTCTTCTCTAAAATTAAAGCATAACCATAATCAATACTAATATTGTCTAATAACACCAAATATTTAAATCAATATAAATAACACAATATTATGCATTAGTCTAAAAGCTTATGCATTTTAAACATAAAACATTAACTTATAGTCTTATAATAACTAATAACACAAAATAGTCCAACTTTGTTTAATTTGAGACCCTTATCCAGTCTTAAACCCGATGAAATCACACCAAAATAGTCCCTAAAGTATTCAGGGCCAGACCGAGTCTTTAAGCCGAATCGGACCATACACACCCCTGATTAGTCCACAAGAGTGGGGTCTTAGCGGGTAACAACACCCCAACTTTGTTTAATTTAAACCGCGTGGGATCCATCAACTTGAAGAATTTCATTAAATAGAGCACCAAAATAATTAATGGGTCACTACTTAGAGCTAACCCTTTGTTATATATATATATTAAAGTCATTTTAGGTAGGTCGTCAATTCCATCTCCAATCATGTCATGTTTTTGGAATCCCAAGTGATAGTTAAGGCTGAAGTTGGGGACCAAATTAACTAAAGTTAGTACTTATTAATAATACTAGGGTGACATACTATAGCACTATATGCCCTAAATATAAAACCCGCTATGCTAGTGAATGTGATGCATTCCAAAATGGGAAACATAATACTACTTACTTGCAAGGAAGAACAGTAATGAATTATAGGATTAGCGACTGTTTCATATTCTGTAAGGTAAATTATTTTTATGAGTACAGATATTTATTGTAAGGAATATAAATTAAATGAAATCATTGTTAACTAAACGCCAAAGTATGTAGGGTTAGGCATAAAAATGGAATAAAGATAGGTCCCACGCGCTTTGTCTATGTGGCATTCTTTTTTGTTCTGTGCCTCTTCAAATGATGTGCACTTTTTACAGCAATAACGGCCCATATATGTATCCAAAGGCCCAAATTGAACAATCAGACTCAGCCCAAATGGAATCCAAGTTTGCTACAGTACATAGTTATTTAATGTAAGAACTAAGAAAAACAGTAAACTAGTGAGATAAGTAAGTTGGTAAATGCAACACACTAGAGTATATGTTAATATAGTATGGTTGATGTGGTTTTGAAGGAAGTTATGATTTTAGAAATGGTATTCGGAAGGAAGATGATCTTGAAGCAGAGATTGTTTGTGTTGTGACATGTTTTGCTTTTTGTTTAGGCCTTGATGGAGTGACATTCACCACAAAACTACCATCCTCTATCTCAAACAATTCTTCTAGAGGCTCCCCTTTGTCCTTTTGTCTAGTTTTTGGTGGATTCTTTGGGGAAGGAGTTGCTGAAAAATTACAACAAGTCAAGAACCATTAAATAACAAGTGTAAGAAAAGAAACATTTGATAGATTTAAATTTGTAGGAGAGAATGAGCACCGTGCAAGCATTTACATCTACGCCTAATGGATCTTCTTCTATTATTCATGTTCCTTTGTTTGTGATAGCTAGCTTCTGGGGATGGTTTCCCTGCTTCATCATCTCCATCATCCGCCAAGTTTCCATTCTTCATCTCCACCTTTTCCTAACATGTAACATTTTCTAAGGTACAAAACTAAATGAAGCTCAGAATTGTATGTTAGAAACATACCACTACAACCTCAGTGTTGGTCTTGGTCCCTTTAAATAAAGCAGCCCTCCATACAAGTTCATGTTGCAATGCTTTTATCTAAAAATGAGTTTCATCAAAAGGTTTATATCATTGCAAGATAATGAAATTTAAATTTGCAGTTTAAATATATACGGAAATGTTTGGTAACCAAAGAAAATCAGCCAAAAACAGTCATAACTTGTCTTATTTACCATTCATTTATTGTTGCGACAATTAATGAATGTTAAATAAAACAAGTTTTGACTGTTTTTTTTTTTAATTTTGTCTCCCTAGCATTACCGAAATATATATATATATAAACTCACCCTTTCCCTTCCTAAATTAAGCTCCTGCAAGAGCAACTAGATAGAATTATTATCCCTGTAAAAATAATGATATTAATATGAATGTATAAGATGTAAAATGTACCCCTAGCATGTGTGTGTTTGATTGAGCAAGATTCCAATTTTGTAGCTGCAGTTTTTGAACATTGCCTCTTAACATCTGCATCTCAGCTTTAGTCCATTCAATTATTTTACTGTTTCCAATTTTAATCAAGGAAAACAAAAGCAAATTCTTCCTAATTATATATTTCCATAGATTATATGAGAGGATACTTTTTCTCAGCTAGGAGCTTCAGCAGAGTCATTCTTTCCTGCAGCAGAAAAATTAAAGTACTTAAATAATAACACAAATTGAAAACAAGGAAGATGAGAGAAATTAAATTAAACCTTTAGAAGTTGTTGAATGCAATCCTTATCAGCAGAATTAGAAGAAGCAGTATCCTCTGGTGGTTTTTGTTGTTCTTGAAGGTGGTGTGAGGAATTGGTGATGTCAGAGAGCTTCTTCCGCATTAAGCTTCCAATGATAGTTTTCTTGGCCGTTGATCTTTCCCCTGCCATGATGATGATTACTTCAAAGTAGTGAGAATGAATGTTATAAGAGTGAAAGAATTGAAGAAAACCAAAGACAAAGTTGGATTGTATTTGTGATAATAAAGAAGAAAAAAGAGAGAAAAAGCTCATCATCCAAAGGTACCGTTGCGTTTGCATGGTTCCAATCTAATTTCAAATGTATCTTAAACCCGCGTTTTATTTGCTTTTTCTTAAAGAGGATCAGAATTCAGAACAAGAATATCAATTATTATTCTTTATTAAACTTTTTTTTCCAAATCGTTCCACAAAAAGAAGGGATGATATCATATATATTTCATGTGGCAAAGAGGATAAAGTGATTCTTGATGTTAGAACTTTTATTGTCAAAAGAAACAAAGCAATCATTGCTTTATCATACGTGAGGCACTTTACCCTCAATAATAAACACTACTACTACGTACTCCTACTAATTATTCTTTAATTAACGATAATCAAAATCATACGAGATGCACTTGTACGTATTTGAATGTGTATATATACCAGCTGGTATACATACATAGCCATATTAAATCTCTCAAGTATTAAAACACGTATTGTTTTGTAATATCAATATGTTTTTAAACTTTTGATTACTGTTCCTTTTGTTTGGGCTTCTAGGGCTACCCCTATTTCTATTTTGGCATATTTGTTTTGGTCTTCAGGGTGCCATATAAAACAGGTGATGGGCTGCATGAGATTCATCAAGATTGGGCTTAACGCTGTCCATACTTTGGGCTTGCATTGGTCATTGTGGGATATCATACATGATGCCGTAATCACCCAAATTAAGTACCAATCCAACCAAGTATAATAAAGTATCGATATATCGAGGGTTGAATTCTTGACCCAAAATAATACAAACGACAGAAAATTCTACTCTTCACCCATTTCGACCAAAAACATTTAACAAAAAAAGACTCTTATCTTTTTTTTTTTTTTTTGACCGGTCATACTATTCCTAGAAAATGTTTTTGAAATTATGGAACAATACATTGAAAGTGAAGATATTTGAACATTATATCGAAAGAAATTAAAATAACTTTTTTTAATATCAGCCGTGATTCCTAAATATCTTTTTTTTCACAAAATTAAAAAAATAATAAATATGTGTTTTGAATATTTTGATTGCTGACAAAGAGTGACATATATATATATATATATATATATATATTCGACTTGATTCATAGATTTAATCAATGATAGATAGAAAAAAGATGTTCAGCTATCTTTTTTTTTTTTTTCTACTCTAAAGAGGAATAGAATAGACATCCCTTAGATTTTTATGTATCCTAAATCTCCATTTTTTTTAGAGAGATTTGTTTCCGGTTAACCTTTCCCTTTCCCAAGGTTCTTAGTTTAGGACTGAGACGGATTTTTTGCTCCTTTGTAGGAAAATTCTAAAGAAGCTAGTTAGGAAAAAGCCCTTTACTATTAGCAAGAAAGGGTTTTTTTCGCTTGTTTAGTATTGCAAGCTTTCGAGCAGCTCTTTCAACTGCCGCCTATATATATATATACTAGTGTATTTTTCGTAGTAACATAACGAGAATATAAATATTTTGAAATTACGTCGGTTTTATCATTACATTATAGATTATACCAAAAAAATTTATAAAATCAAACTATTTTTACAAAAAAAACATCTACTAAGAGGATTAAGTTTAACGTTTTAGACTTTTAGTTATTATTTTTATATTTTTTTCGATAGTTAAGTTATAACCTCGACTCAACGGAGAGAAAAATCTTAAAACATGATCAATTACATAAACTCTTTCGGTATTACCATCAAAGCTACGTAATTATTCCCAAGCTCCAAACATAAAACAGACAACATCAAGAATTCAAATGAACAATATACAACAAAATTAAAACAAAGAAAGAAACCAACACTACCTCTTTGGAAAAAAATAAACTCCACATAGTCCTTTCTCAAATTACATTATCTTCTATCAGCAACACACAACCAACATAAGGCCTCCACTCAACACACAATGAGTGTCATCAATCTAAGCAAGTATTATCAATTTAAAACAAATATACATTTTTCTTCCAAGTTTTCTCTCCAAGTGATCCACTAATTTATTATAAATAATCCCTGTTATATGCACACAAAGAGAGAGCGCGCCACAGTAATTAGTTTTTACGAGTTGGACCACGTTATTCTCATTGGATTTTGTTGTGTTGCTATTATTTTCCAAGCTTTCCAATAAATAAAATTCTTTAACATCTCCCGATAAAATATTAAGGGCCCAGTCTTTTGTATTAGATTCATAAATTTATTTTTCTCAAATTTAGTATCCAATATATATTCACATTCTCTTTTCCCCATGTCACCAAATACTGGTCCTTAGATATGAATACTACTTCATCCAATGATTCTAACTCCTCTTCAAGAATAAATTGTGTCACTAATTCTACACATTCTACACCAAGCACAACTGCACCCGCATTACATCCTTCACATACAACTTCACACAAAAAAACAAACACATTATTATTATGATTCAAGAGATAACCACCCACTGCAGTCACATATTTTTCATGAATATACTCTATACATAGCTACCAACTCCTTTTTTCCTCATGGTGTTTTCTATGATCTATTCCTTCACTCCTTCTATTACTCAGTCTCAACTTCTCATAAAAGACCAAGCATTCAATTTTTTCCATTCACTCCAATGGTGTTTTATTGTCTCCCAAACTTCATCCTGTTGAAATTTTTTCTTTTTAAAGAGCTTAAGATTTCTAATTCTCCATATTGTCCACACTTTACAAACCATAAATTGATCCAATTTTTTCTCCCACATTTTGTTCCATCTTGATCACACCACGAAACAAAGAAAGTTTTTAGATTCCGGCCTAACATATCTAATCCCTTCCGTATGCATTGCCTTTTCTCACCGTTTTTTCACTACTTACGGGGATAAAAAGATGATCTCCTGCTGCTTTCTTACATGAACTGCAATTTATTTCGTCTAAGCTTAGAGTTTATCTTCACCAGTCTTATATTTGTATTAAGCTTGCTAATAATAGCAAACTATGTCATTATCTCCACTGTTTGAGAGAACCAATCTCCTCCAGATATTATCAAAATAATGTTTGGATTCTGATATGTCTAACTTTTTTTTTCAGAGCTGTGTTCAACAGCGATCTAACTGAGAAGTTTCCTTCTTCTGAAAAATTCTAAGCTAATCTATCTTTATCACCTGCACACACAGAACAACCTGTTGTAACATAAAATCTAACTCTCCCACTCAAAAAACTGTCTTCTCCCATCTAAGATTCCAGTTACATACCAGGTCATCCCAAAATTCACAATTTGCAATGGTCTCAATTTTTGTTCTGTAAGTGTGGAGATAGCCGAACTATAGCGGTTCATGCCAGCAGTGTGTTGCTTAACCTGGAGAGTTATACGTCGGCTTGGTTTGAACACCATGTTGAGAATACTTATAAAAGATACTACGACGTTCAAATAAGAAAAGAAGCTTATAAGAGATATTAGTGAATATTCAAATAAGTTAAGTGGAACCTATTTATGTCGATGTTAGTTCCTCGTTTATACAGATGATTAGTTTACTGATTCGTGGAGTTTGGCCATAATTCTAGATAAGGTTTTGAGGGCGGCTTTTTAGGGTAACATCTTGTTGATAATCTTTTAAGTTATATGATTTGTTATTGCTCGAACTTCTTCAACGGGTAAATTAACTTCCCACTGTTTAATGGGGTATCCATACAGACAGAGGTTCTCCTTATCCGGATCACACTGCCGGTAAAACTCCTCAACATCAGTGGTGAGGGCTTTGATCATAGCAGCTCTGCGATCCTTGAAGTCACGCACAAAAAAAAGAAGATCAATGTATAGTATAGCATCAGTGTTATCTTTCTTTAAAGCTCTATCCACTTTGTCTATTATAGGATACACCTTTTATTATATCCTTTCGTTTATGGCGCGACATTTCTTACATCTTAAAATGACTGGATATTTGGACTTTCCACCAAGATCTAAACTCCAATTCAATCCGAATTAACTAGTCACGGAAGTTGCTTTTTTTTTTCTTTCTCTAGCTCTAGATTTAGGGATTAACAAGTTGGCTTAATCTAAACTTATTTACTATAAGAAGATCGCTTCAGAGGTTTTTGTAAGTGTTAGAGGTGATTGGTTTTTTTACGATATGGCTCGCTTTTGGGAGGTAGACTTAGGCAACAAGCTATCTGTTACCGGAAAGTAAAAGTAGCTCGAGCCAAAGGCGACTGTGAGTCCCCCCACTAAGCGGGGGAGGGAGAGAAAGTGGGTTTAGAGGGCTCCCCCACCTTAGAAATCTTGCCTTACAAAAGGTTAATATATAGAGTCGCCCCCCAAGATGAAAGGGAGATTGGTGCCGGATACGCTTTTAGTAAGGAGACAGGAGCTCTAGAGCTTAGAGATGTCCTTTAGGCCAGACAGAGGTCTAGGCGGAGTCTGGAAAGAGGACTCTTTTCATTTAACCAGCGGGCCTGTAGATGTCAAAAGGCTTAGGCTTTCAAACTGCGTAACAAAAGAAACTCTATTGAGGGAAGAATAGGCTTGATGCTAGCCGTGCTAGTTTGAGTCTGGCGAGTTGCTTCTAGCTCCTGCCTTGCCTATGAGGAAGGCTTTTCGCTACAGACTATTCTGGATACGCAAGAAATAGCCTTTCTAATAGAAACCATGCCGCTCCTCCGTTTTCTTCTGGTAAAGGGTCGGAATCAATCCACGGTTGAGTTCCTTCTTAAAAAGATCTCCGGTTTTAATTCAACCAAGGCATAGTAGCTCTGATTAACCTCTAGGCATTTTTGGAAAACTGAGTGATCAGGCATCCATATAACTCTATCTTATTGCTCACTATTCAATGGCCTTATGGCTCTGATACACTTCCCAATTTCTTGCGGATCTTAATTTGTAGCTGTAGGGAAGGACCATTCGGAATTAAAAAAAATATGTCTGCAACTTTTATATTTATTTTGGGGAACAAAAGACTCCCTCATGATCTGCTCATCATACATAACTTTCCACTATAGAATCGTAGGCAGCCAAGAGTCATACCAGAGAGATGAGATGAGATGTACTAGTTTCATTGCCAAATTTTAGTATAATATATCTTATAGCCAACTCTCTCACCTGAAAAAATTTTCTACAAACCCAGCTACTTTCACTTGTTAGGAGTAAGGGCTGAAAAGAGCTCTTTGTATAGGTTGGATTTGTTGGGCTTTGATGCTTACCTTATTATTATGAAAAGGGAAGGTTTTGAGAAAGGAGTTTTGAAGCCCTTTTGCTGGATTGTTGGGCTGCAGCCCCGCCTTATAGAATGAATCAAATAAGGAGGGAGAGGCCCCTCTCACTGCACACCAATCTAATCCCGAAGAAAGTCAAAGCAACTACATCTCCTTCGGACCTTGAGCGAACGCTTTTTGATAAAGCTTTTTCTTTCTCTACTTTACTCAAGTCAAAGCCTTTTGCTTTCTTCTCTTATGAAATTTCGCGTGAGATTTATAACTCCTAAAAAAAGCCTTATTCTTATACTTATATACGATACCACCAGACTTTATGTAACTTCTATTTCGAAAAAAGCCTGTTCTGTATGCAAAGGATCTAATTCCTCTCTCGGGCTTCTGCTTCGCACCTTACTTTGAAGAAGCCCGTTTACTAAGAAGTAGAAGTTCACATGCCCTACAACTGATCTCAAACAAAGCGTGGCTGACAACAGGGCTATCTTTCTAAGAAAGAAAGTATGGCTTACACTTCCTTAGGAAGTAAGAACTGGTTGAAGTGGGCTGGGTAATTTACCACAAGAGCTCAGGCCTAATTGGACTTAGTAATTGTTTTCAGTCACAAAGCAAGCTATTCCTTTCAGGCAAGAAGGACTTGACTTACTCACCAGGAATGCACCCTAATGGAGAGTTTGTTCATGGGTCACTCAAAAAAGCTAGTCTAGTAACGAGATACTTAAAAAAGAAAACAAAGAAGCTAGCTATAGCTATATAAGGAAGCAATCGCGCGTATAGCACTCAAGCAAAGGTGTTGTAGGGAAGAGAAGATAGAGCACAACGCTCTGAAAGAGGCTAAGCTAGGGTTGCTACTGGTTTTGAGGTCATTGATCTAGCCGGGTTACCAGTTCCCGCTATACCTTTTCGGCTTAGTCACTCTCTCGTCGTTCCGATTCAAGGATTGAACAAGAAGAGTTGCTACGTGTAACATAAAGAAGACTTTGAACCAGTGCCTCTTCTCTTTAGGAATTTGTGAAGTATGATAGTTGTGGTACATAACGTTTTTACCAGATGCTATGTACATAGGTATATGCCTATCTTCTATGTGGGTCTTTCCTCCGCTGTTAGTTGCTTAGGTAGCATTTGTTTGCAGAGACTGGAACTAAGACTGAGAGACAGAGACTCAGTATTATGTTTGTTGAGCTAGAGACTGGAACTTAAATTTTTGTCTCCGTCTTCAAAATTTCAGTATTTCAGTACCTCCAAAAAGTAGGGACACTGGAGACAGAAAAATTTAAAGACGGGGACAGAAATTTTAATTATAATTTGTACCTAAATTACCCCATTCTAATTTTATAATTTCAAAATTACCCTTAATGTAAGTCAGGGCTTCTTGATCAACCCTCGTGACTCATCTTCTCATTCTTCTTTGGAACAGCCACTGCAGCCGCTCAACCATTCTTCTTCAAGAACAGCCACCGCGTCGCCGCTGGCCTCGCCACCGCTAGGTAAGTGATTTGCCGCTTGCGAGTTCATCTTCGTATCCCCCATCTTCTCATCTCCTCTTTTTCTCCTTCACAGGAAAATTGAAGAACGAAGTTGCCGCCTCTCCCCGATTGCTGTCCACCTCAACCATCAACTCCTCCTCCGAACTGCTCTGACCCAGGTTAGTTTTATACAAATGTTGTTTAATTTACTGATTCCTTTCATCTTTTCCGTTGTGCCCTAATCTTTAATTTGGATTTGTTCGTGACCTATCATTGGGACTTTTCTCTTTTGTGATAATCAATTTGAAAGGTGTATTTGTACTCAGAACCTCTTTGCTTGATTTGTAGTTATTTTTCTTAATGGTGTGAAGTAGTAGCATTGAAGTTAAAGTACTTCTTTGCCTGGTGTGAATTTGTTCGTGACCTAACATAACCCATTTATTTCTGCTTTATAATTAATGAGTTTATGATGTTTACTTCGTTTTAAGTGCCACTAATCGGATCATTACTCAATTCATTAGCCTAACTACATCTTTTTGTTGATTTCATTCTGGATTATACTTTTTTTCCCATTTTTTCATGTCTGCGACTACTATTGTTCCATGTCTGCACAGAGCTCTCATTAGCCTAACTCAATTGGACCTGTAATGTATGATTGAATATCTAGTACAAACTTGCAAGCAAACTGTTATTAGTTACCTTGGTTTATTCTATTACACTGCACTTGTGAAAATTTTCATGGATAAAGCTAATTCGTTTCTAGACCTTATTAAGGCTTCTCATAGTTTGCGAATCATAGTCTGATAAAGCAATTGCTGCTTTTTTATGTAAAAATGGTCTAACTAAATTCATGTATATATATTTTTATAAAACATAAGTTGTACTTGATAGAGTGCTTAATCAGGTTTAAAAAAGAGGAAGAATCAGTATATAACTGAGTGTGATTCATACGCGTTACATATCCTAGACATAAGATTTGCAGTGTTTATTTTGAATGTGTAATTCTGGATACAGTCACCTAAAAATAGGAAAACATTCTTTTACAACAAGCTTGTTTTTAAAGCAAGGGAAAATGTATATTTAGTATTTCTTTAAAATCTTTTATGCGAGTGTTTATTACTAAGACGTAAAGATAAAATGTTATTTGCTAATCTAGAAGTGTGTATAAGGTTGTAAATTGTAATTCTCTCCAAGTAAGAATATCTACTAGTTAATATATGCTTTATGCTTACGCATGCAAGTGTGGACCCACTTATACTTGAGAACATAATTTGCTATGAAGGCAGAGTAAGAAGAAGGATTTTGCATCTAGCAATGCAAGTTTGGTATTTTACCTTTTCACAATTAACATATAAACCAAGATTCCCAGTTCATGGGTAATATTTGCTATATGGCAATTGAAGTTTCTAATCATATAAACAGTAGGAGAATCATAGTCTCACAAAATTTGAATATATTCTTAACAAATAAACTTGTTTTTTCATTATTTGGAAAAGAGTGTATATTAATCCTCTTTCATATATGTACGAATTTTACATTGAAATGTTTAATCTATCTCTTTTTCCCTTAAGCCCCTTCCTCTGTTTCACCGGCTGGAGGGTATATTTGGTAGGGATAGAGCCACGGGAGCAGGTGCAGTTAGTGGCTTTGATGCAGAGGAACAAGTTAATGAAGAGACTGAAGATACTGCAATTGGATTTGATAACTCTGAGATGTCTCCACAACCAGACATCGACAGAGGGCCAGCAATGCAAGGACAAGCCTCACATTCTGAAGCTGGTGTAAGTGGAGAAAGCACAAAGCGATATGAGAGGAAGAGAAAGCAAGATGATGTTTTAGAGAGGATGGCATCCAGCAATCTTCCACTAACCAAAGGAAGAATGCCCAACTACTTGTTGATGCCATTGTTGGTGTGAACGAGAAGTTTAAGGTCGGTGAGAAGCTTACACAGCTTGGGTTCGATGATGAAGAGGTGATGAAGGCAGTTCTAAAGTTTGCTGAAAGTCCGAATGTGTATGCACACTTCTGAGGCTTGTCAAATTCACAGAGAATTGTCCTTGTGCGTTCCATTATCTGAAGTTGACTGTTGATCGACACTTGCTATATGGATTTGGCTTAGGGTATTAAGTTTTTCACTATAGAGATAGCTTATTTTGTGAGATGGTAATATTTTACATGGTTTAACGTACAAAGCTTATATTTGGTATACATTTGGCTGTATATTTTGGTATTGCATTTATCTTGGTCTGTATTGAATAGGTTTTGTTGGCTTAGTATAATATTTTTAGTAGTGTGGTATTGCCTTTATTTTGGTCTGTATTGAGTATGTTTTGTTGGCTTAGTACAATATTTTTGGTATCCTAACTCCCATGGTCTGTATTTTTGGTGTCATAACTCCCATGACCATCTAACTAACTTCTCAGAAATGATTTAACTAAACTAGATTAACTATTTCAGCTATCACAACTAACTTCTGCAGAATCTTCAGCAACGGGTCTTTGATTCATTCTAAATTTAGGTCTCCTAATATGGAGAAAACACTTGGTCTTATTACGATCTATAACCTAATTAATTGGACATAGTGCTGAGTAAGAAAAGGAAAGCAAAACAGTTGAATGCGAAAGCATGAATAGTAGATAAATTCAGAATACCTTCAAATTTTGAAAGAATATATACTTAGTTACAATTGAGAAGAATGACATATACCCAACCCATTTATGCTTAAATCTCTTTTGATCCCTTTCGAGTAAATGACTTAAATTAAGTGACTCACATGTTGCAATATTATCACAACATAAACAACTTTCTTCAATAATAAAATGCATCATACATGCAAATTTGACTAAAAATAAGTGTATACACATACTGAAACATATACTCATTTTATATTTAAAAAAAATTTACACACTTTGTCACTTGCTTATTTTGAACATCTTACAATTACAATAGTTGCACAGTAATTTACATGGAAAAACATTTGAAAATGGTGACTTAATCTAGTAATACCATTAAATCTAATTTGATATAAAGGTGAGGCCATCAGTACCCTCGTCTTCAGCAACAGAGTATCAAACGTGGATGCCACCAATTTTTCCCTCTTCAAGGAACAATGTGGATGTTCAAAGATAATACACATATATGGGATATGCAACTGTTTGAGCACAGTATTACTAACACTATAAAATGGATCAGAAACTAGGCTTTATATGAAGTGTCTTCAAGCAATGGCCTCCTTTGCTCTCTTCTTATTGAAGATTGATCATCAACAGGTTCGTTGAAAAGATCAACGCTTCTCAAAAAGATCCCTGTAGCATTAATTACCATTAACCATAGTCAAGCAAATACTTAGAACATTCTTTAAGGAATTAGTAGTAGTATCCATGATGATGTCAATGGATATATTATTATCTGGTGGAATTAGGAGGTTGGTGTGGTTAACAATAACCAAAACAACTTGCACCTTTGATCTCTATAGTGATAACATGCACATCAAATTTAGGAGAACAAATTTAACACCTCAGGCCAAGTAACAAAGAGTAATTGCAACTTGGTAACTTCTTTTTTTTTAATGATTTATGGTTCCCCAAATGGAAATTAGGGATTCACAAATCAGAAATTAGGGATTCACAAATCAAAAAATCAGGGATTCAAAAAAGCTATATGAAATTATCAATTTTGAACTTCATAAAATTAACAAGTAAATAAGATAAATTGACAAAAGATACCATGTCCGCTAAGAGAGAAAGAACGGAGACCAGAGAAACAGCTCCGAAACGGTAGCGACGGTGGCCACGCAAACCACAGGCGCGTAAACGGCAGCAAAATCACAAACCTTGGGGAGCAACTAGCGCCACGAACGTGAACTGTTGGAGATGCGCCGTCATCGTTCGGACCCTTGGAGGTGCTACCAGCGGTAGAGGATTCCTTCACCGGAAAAGAGAGGATAAAGGGGGGTTAGGGTTGCTTGCTGACAAAAATAAAATTGGAATTGGAGATTAGGACCCTAAATTAAAATAAAGGGTATTTTTGTAATTTTAAAATTTTAGTCTCTATTTTTATTTCAAACCAAACAGGATACTGAGACATAAATCAGTCTTGTACAATTCTACACCAAACACAATACTGAATTGGATTTCTGTCTCTGTCTCTTGGTCTCTGTCTCTCTGTCTATGTCTCTTGGTCTTTGTCTCGCAAACAAACGCTACCTTAGTACTAGTTCCCTTGTTATGACCAAGGGGAATTCTTGTTGGCTGACGAAAATGAAAATAAGAGCTGTATTTTTTATAGTGATGTCCCCCACATCTAGACCACCATAATTTTTTACTAATAATTAATTATCTAAGACATAAAAAAAATTTAAAAATAATATTTTTTTATATATAAATATATAATTAGACATTAGTAAAAAATTATTATATTAATAGTTATAAAATTAACGTAAAATTATTTTTTAAAATAATTAAATCTTAATTCTAATTATTAATCACAACATTAGTATTCTCTCGAAATTATATGTATTAAATATTTAAAAGAAGAAAAGTAAAAATACAAACTACAAAGATAAACGATGAAAATTTAAAACTAAATAAAAAAACTACAATAGTATAATAATAATAATAATAATAATAATAATAATAATAATAATAATAATAATAATAATAATAATAATAATAATAATAATAATAATTATTATTATTATTATTATTATTATTATTATTATTATTATTATTATTATTATTATTATTATTTTATGTGAATAATATTATGAAATTATTTTTTAATTATACTTAATTAAAAATTTAATATATTTTTTATAATTTTATAAATTTATTTAAATGATATTATTTTATTATTTTTGTTTTTTATAGAATATAAATTTAGAGAAAGATAGAGAATGAGAGAAAAAATATAGAAAAAGAAAAAAAAAGGAGAGAGGGAGTTTGTTAATTTTGGAAAAAAAGATTTTATTTTAATTGTTATGAAAGAATATCTCGTGACACATTGGTTTGTCAAACTAGTAATACAAAATATAAATTATAAATTATAAGTTATAAGTTATATATAGAGTTGGAATAGTAGAGAAAAATAGAGAATGAGAGAGAGGTAGATAAGAGTATAGAAGAAGAGAATTTATTAATTTTATTTTAATTTTAATGAGAGTGTGTCATGTGATAAATTTTAGTTGTTAAATTAGTATATAATATAGCTATATTTCAATTTCGATTTAAATTTAATTTTAATTACAATTAGAAAATATCATGTTACAAATTTTGATTGTTAAATTTGTAAATAGTCATTGATAATGATATATAAAAGAGATAGAATGATGAAAGAATGAGAGAGATATACATTAGAAAAAAAAGGAGAAAGAAAAAGAGATAACTCTTTAATTTTAGAAAAAAAATTTGATTTCAATATAAGGTGAGAGTGACATGTAACATATATGTTCGTTATAGAATTAGTAAGATATATTAAATGTAAGCATTAATATTATGAGGAGTGTTAGGAGCCAGCAAGTTTTGTAATTTATAGCCATCAATTAATCGTCATTGATATTTTTAATGGTGTGAGATTTCATCCAATAATGTGAGATTACTCACTTTTCTTTTACTGGTTAAGTGCTTGCCAAATTTTAATTAAAGTGCTAGCCTTCTAAAATTTCTCTAATATTATTACTCTTTACTCTCTCTCTCATGCGCGCGCGCACACACATATGTCTATTTTCTTATAGATTTTCAGAATTATGGCATATATATATATAAAAATAATTGGATTTGTGAAGAAGGGGATATTATGAGGATGATTGAAGAGCATTTTAAAAATCTATTTAAAACTTTAACCAGATCAGAGTGGCAAAGGTGCATAAACAAGATTTTGAAGAGGGTCACACGAGAAATAAATGATGATTTAATGGAAGAAATTAAGGATAGTGAGATAAGAGATGCTGCCTTTAGTATGGGAGCTCTTAGAACACCGGGACCTGATGGATTAAATGGACTCTTTTTCCAAAAGTATTGGGACGACATAAGCAAGGAAGTTGGAGATGTGGTCAAGGATTTTTTTTATAAACAAAAGATTACCAGAGAGTATAGAAAAAACTACTGTGGTCTTAATTCCAAAAATCAAGCAACCAGAGAGCCTTAATCATTTGAGATCGATAAGCTGTTTCAATTACATTTACAAAATCATTGCAAAAATCATAGTCTTGAGGCTCAACAAGCTAATTTCACCTATTCAAAGTGCTTTTGTGGGCGGGAGACTAATTTAGGATAACATAATTATAGTTCAAAAAGCCTATCACAGTTTAGAAAAGAAAGGAAAAGAAGCTTTAGGAAATTTGGCAATCAAGCTAGACATGAATAAGGCCTACGACCGCTTGGAATGAAATTTTTTGGAAAAATTCCTTCTAGCTTTTGGGATCCAAAAAGAATGGGTGCAACTGGTGATGACGTGTGTTAAGAGTGCAAATTATAGATTTAAAGTGAATGGAAACTTAACACAAAAGATGTATCCGCAAAGAGGACTTAGACAAGGTGATCCTTTATCACCATACCTATTCATATTAGCTGCTGAGGTTTTCTCCATCCTCATGGAGGAAGTACATAGATATGGCCGAATCTCAGGGTTCAAAATCAGACCAGGGGCTCCAACTCTCACTCATCTCCTTTTTGCAGATGATTGCATCATTTTGGCTGAAGCAAAAGAAGAAAAAATCTACCAGATTATACTTATACTAAATAAATATACGGAAGCATTAGGTCAAAAGATCAATGTGGAGAAATCAGAGATCACCTATGAAAGACAGGTTCCAATACAAGTAAGGGTGAGCATAGAGAAAATCTTGGAAATGTCAGCTTGGGATAATCTGAAAAAATATTTAGGCCTCCCAGCTCAGTAGGAAAGATAAAAAAGTAGGGCTCTATGATGGATAGAAGAGAAAGTTATGAACAAGATGGATGGATGGATGGAAGGAAAAACTTTTGAATTAAGCAGGTAAGAAGGTTTTAATAAAGTCAGTGATAGAAACTATCCCGACATACGCTATGAATGTGATCATGTTTCCCAACAATTTTTGTCAAAGACTAACTGCAAGAATTACCCGATTTTGACGGGCAGCACCAAGTAGAGATCGAGGCATACATTGAAAGGATTGGGAAACCATTAGCAAGTGCAAGCTGGAAAGTGGGTTAGGATTTAAAGATTTCTAATGTCAGAATATTGCCCACCTAGCGAAGCAAGCTTGGAGGATGATTAAGGATCCAGAGGCACTGTGGGTAAAAATTTTAAAATCCATATATTTTTCCAACTCGGACTTTTGGGATGCGCAAGTTCAAAGGCAAGCATCATGGGTGTGGAGAAGCCTCTTAATTGGGAGAGATTTTTTGAGAAGAAATGACAAATGGAGTGTGGGAAATGGAGAAAAAATAGTAATAGGGAAAGATAATTGGATTGCAGGCATGACAAAAGGTAGTGACAGGACGGGCAGCACGAATATGAGAGTATACGAGCTAATAATTAGAGGAGAAGGGTGGAATAGAGTTAAGATTGACGCAGAAATTTTTCAACATATGATTTAAAAAATCTTTCAGACACCTGTCAGCTTGAGGGAAAGGGAAGATTTCTTATACTGGCCTTATAAATAGGACGGCATGTACACTATTAAATCGGGATATTCCATAACAAGAAAGGAAGCGTCGGTAGGAAAACAACAACAAAAGCCTTCGAGCTCAATAACTGGAGCAGACTGGAGGGAGTTATGGAAAGGTATATGGGAGTTACAAGTACCACAAAAACTTAAAATATTTTTGTGGAAAGCTTCTCAAAATGTTGTACCAGTAAACTCTAATTTACACAAAAAGAAGTTAACTAAGACACCAATATGTCAGATTTGTCGTGAGGAGGAGGAAACTACTGAACACGCCCTTCTACGATGCCCGTGGACCAGAGCTACTTGGTTTGGAGCGCAATGTCAGTACATTCCAACAAAAGAGACAGTATCATCTTTTGGGAATTGGTTCTTAGAAAACATTTTAAAGACAAAGCAAATCGAAGGGAAAGAACAAGATATCATGATTAGTAAAGTTGCTGCCTTATGCTGGGAGATTTGGAAGGCACGAAATAGAGCAATATACCAAAAAGAGGTGGTGACTCCTAAGTTGATGATCATGAAAGCTAGAACAGGAGAACAGGAATACAGAAAAGCCATACAATTAGACATAATAAACAAACACAGTATCAGGAAAGACAGGGTGGGGCACATTACCTGGAGAACACTGCCAGAGAGTTGGTTAAAAGCTAATGTTGACGCAGCATTCAGAGCAAGCACAGGGGAGGCAGCAACCGTGGTTGTGATCAGAGACACAGATGGAAAGCTTCTGTTGGGAGCAGCAGAGATAATTGCTTCATGTTCAGCACTCGCGGCAGAAGCAAATGCTATAAGAAATTCAATGATCATAATAAGTAATTTAGGACTAAGCAATGTTTTGATAGAATCAGATTGCTTACCCTTAATCCAAACATTGAAATCAAAAGGTAGCTTGGGGGAAGTGGATTCGATTCTGATGGATATTGCATAGATGAAGCAGGAAGCCTCTGGTGGAGAGTTCACATGGACACCTAGGGAAGGGAATCAACTGCCCCACCTTGTGGCCACCCTCATGCTCAGCAGAAAACTCATCAATGATTGGAACCGGCGTCCATCGGGAGAAATAGCAAGAATCTTAAAGAGGGAGAAGACGGCAGCATGGCGAAGTAGAAGAAGACAGGAAGATTCGCCTTAGCACCTCAATCAGGGAGAAGAAGTGCGGAGACACGGTATCACAACAGAGCAAGAGCGGCCGTTGACCACCGTGACAGCGAACGGTGAGGCAACGTGCTGGCGGACTCTGGTGCAGCAAATCGGTGATGAAAGGGGTAATAATATGCAATGGCAAGAGAAATCAATGCAACCGGTAATAGAGATGCTTCGAGGAACACAAGCACAACGAGGAGCAACTAGCAAGAAGCAACGACGATCCTCGAAAGCGGAGGAGCAAAGTAGCGGGCTTGAAGGTGCAGTATCAATGCAACCGTTGGTGGAGGCCAAAGGTGGCAATGGATACCAGGCCTATGGAGGGGACGACGTATCCGTTGAGGAAGACGGCGCAAAGTCAATTGGAACAGAGGACAACCATTTGAAGCTAGGTAGATGGCGACGAGAACGGCGGTGTGGAAGTGTCACCAAAGCTGCAATGGAACCAGAGAAGCGAAGCAAAGGAAAGACCAGCAATTGCAGAACCAATGATGGTCTCAACGACCATGTGGGCACGAGAAGGAACCGGCCTAGCGGGTGAAGTGTGCGACGGTGGCATGTTCGCAGCGGATGAAGGTCTTCTTGGAAGTTCGGAGGTGTTAGAGCGGCCTAGCACACATGCAGCGAAGGAGGAAGAAGTTTGAAATCTGGGTCCGAACTTGGGTTAGACCTGCATTTCCTTGAATCTGGGCCTAGATTTGACAAAAAAAAATTATACCGAAAGAAATTAAAATAACTTGTTTCAATATCAGTCGTCATTATTAAATACCTTTTTTCTTCACAAAATTTTAAAATTAGTAAATATGTATTTTGAATATTTTGATTGCTGAAAGAGAGTCACCTACTATATATATTATAGGGATAAGTATTGTTTTGGTTCCTAACGTTGAGGGTCAGAATCGAAACCGTCCCCAACGTAATTTCCTATTTAAAATCATCCTTAATGTTTTTTTTTTCGTATTAAAATCGTCCTTTTTAATAAAATTTTTAATTTTATTCCTAAACTATACCCCTAATCGCCAGCGAGCCACCGCGACCACCTTTCTCCCTCTCCCCTTTCTTCTTCCTCTTCTCTCATCTCTTCTCTGTCCCCTTGCCCCACACTCCTCTCCTCTGCCACCGAATAGCCGCCGCGCCCCCTCAGTGACGACGTTGCCACCCAACCTTCGCCACTGCGCCCTTACCGGCGTCCCAACCCGTCACCACCCCCTGTCCGAACCCTAACCCAGCCAACCACCCCCGCGACCCTCTACCCTCTTCTCCCCTCGCGTCTCCTCTCAGCGTCGAACCACCATCGCGAACCAACCTCCCCATGGCCGAACCCCTGACCCGTAGCCTCCACCATCGACGAGCCATGGCGACCCAACCCAGCGCCGCCGCGGCGTCCAAGCCCCTCCCCTTCGTGCGAAGCCCTTTCCCCTTCCCCTTGCTCCATCGCTCCTCCTACTGTCTTCGAAGGTTAGAACAGGGCAAAATCCCTGTTTCCATTTCACTGCGTACTGACCGCTGCCACGTCGCCAGCGCCACCACCAGGCCAACTGAGTTGCTCCGCCCGTTCCTCACCACCACGTTTCCTTCTCCTTCCCTGCTCCAATTTTCTGCTTCCCAGGTCTCAATTTTTTTCTTCTGTTTATTTTGTTGGTGTTGGTGCTGGTGGTGGTGCTGGTGCTGGTGCTGGTGGTGGTGTTGGTGCTGGTTGTGGTGGTGGTGTTGGTGTTGGTGTTAGTGGTGATGGAGGAGGTAATTGTGCTGGTAGTGGTGAGGGTATTTTTGTCCGAAAAATTAAAAAGACGATTTTAATACGAAAAAATGTTAAGGATGATTTTAAATCGGAAATTACGTTGGGGACGGTTTCGATTCTGACCCTCAACGTTAGGGACCAAAACAATAGTTATTCCTATATTATACTAGTATTTTTGTCCATAATAACGAAACGAGAATATAAATATTTTGAAATTATGTGAATTTTATCATGACATTATAGGTTATGGCCAAAAAATTTATAAAATCAAACTAATTTTACAAAAAAATCGTAGGAGATAAAAGTTTTCGTTGACGAAAAAAACCAGAATTTTCGCAAATAAAAGAATCAAATAATAAATTTTATTATTTTTTTTATGTTTTTTTCAATAGTCTAGTTACAACCGACCCAATTGAAAAAAAAAAAAAGTCTTAAAAAGTTTAATGATCAATTACATAAACTCCTTTAGCATGGGCATCAAGATTGCATAATCACCCCAAAGCCCCAAACAAAAAAGTGAAAAACAGACAAAAGAAGAGTTCAAGTAAGTAAACAATACAACAACCAAATAAATTCTTTGAAAAAAAAAAAAACCCTCCATAGAGTCCTTTCTAAATCACATGGTCTTCCATGAGCAACACACAACTAACATAAGGCCTCCACTAAAAGACACAATGAGTGTCATCAATCCAAACAAGTATTATCAATTTAAAACAAATATAAATCTTTTCTCCAAATCTTCACTTTAAGTGATCCACTAGTTTATTACAAATAATCCCTGTTATATGCACACAAGGAGCAAGCACGTCAAGAGTAATTAGTTTCTATGAGTTGTACTACATTATTCTAATTGAATTTTGTTGTGTTGCTATTCTTTTCTAAACTTTTTAATAAGTAAAATTTTTTGGCAATTACTCAAATGAAGATAGTAAAAATATTTTTTTTATGAAGATGTTTTGTTTAAAAATATAATTTATTTATTTAATCATACTTTAAACAAAGACAACACTTTTATAATATATCAAAATCTAGTCATACAATTCATCATTTAAGAATAAAAAAAAAATATTTTTATATGAAGACAATTATAAAATTTTTATGATAGTATTCACTAAATTCTTTAACATTTCCTAATGAAATATTAAAAGCCCAGTCTTTTATATTAGATTCATAAATTTATTTCTCTCAAAGTTTAGCATGGAATATGTATTCACCTTTTTTTTTACCATCTCACCAAATACTGTTCTTTAGATATGAATACTACGTCATCCAATGATCCTAACTCCTCTTCAAGAATAAATTGTGTCACTAATTCTACACCAAGCATAGCTGCACCCGCATTACATCCTATACCTACAAATTCACACAAAAAAAACAAGCACATTATTATTATGGTTCAAGAGATAACCACCCTGCAGTCACATGTTTTTTATGAATATACTCTATACATAATTACCAACTCCTTTTTTCCTTGAGACAAAAAAAAAAAAAACTCTTTTTTCCTTCATGGTGTTTACTATGACCTATTCTTTCACTCCTATTAATCGGTCTCAACTTAATTAAGTTACTTTTGAAGAAATAGTTTAAACAATAAATGTTTATATTAAAAATAGCTTATAAATAAGTTATTTTGTATTTGATTTTTTAGTTCTAAAAATATTTATTTTAAGAGAAAAGTCATAAAAAGTTTTTTTTATTATGAGAGAAGTCATTTTTTTTAACTTCTCCTTAAGCACCAAAATAATTTTTTAAAAAGTTGCAATTTTATTTTAAAAATTGTACCAGACATTAATACTATATCTTTTCATAAGTTAAAAGTTAAAAAAAATCACTTATGAACCTATCCAAACCGGACCTAAGCATTCAATTTTTTTCATTCATTCCAATGGTGTTTTATTATCTCTCAAACTTCATCCTGTTGAAATTCTTTATTTTCAAAGAGTTTAAGATTTCTAATTCTCCATATTGTCCACACTTTTGCAAAGCATAAATTGATCCAAATTTTTCTCCCACATTTTGTTTCATTTTGATCACACCATGAATCAAAGAAAGTGTTTAGATCCACCAGCCTAACCCATCTAATCCCTTCCATATGCATTGCCTTTTCTCACCGTTTTTCTACGTACTTACATAAGCCGCAATTTACTTCATTTAAACCTAGGACTCTTCACCTTCACCAGTCTCATCTTTGTATTAAATTTATTGCCAACAATAATAAATTATATCATCATCTCCACTCTTAAGAGATCTAATTCCCTTCAAATATTATCAAAACAATGTTTGAATTCTGACATGCCTAACTTTTCTTTTCAAGCTGTGTTCACCAGTGATCTAACCAGAAGCTTTCTTCTTTTGAGAAATTCTAAACTAATCTATCTTCATCACCTGCACACACAGAACAATTTGTAACATAAAATCTAACTCTTCTATTAAAAAAAATTCACAGTTTACAATTGTCTCGAATTTTAACGTGGATATCAAGTAGAGTCTTAGAAATTTATCTTTTAGAGATATTTCACCAATCCAAATAGGTGAAGTCTCTGGTGGCCAAAATACTAATGGCTAAAAATGGCTAAAAGTTGACTTTCAAATAAAATAGTGACACTTGGTGGGTTTGGTTTGTTAACTTTTCAATATTCTAAAAGGTTAAGTGAGTGTGCAATAATTACTAAAAAGTTACCTTGTGGATATAATTGTCATTTGAGATTATCTCATGTGTTGTTGGATCTTAAACAAAAATATTATTAGGCCATTATACAAAATAAAATCAAAACTCCTCAAATATAAGGTCCAATAATTTTTTTGGTTAGATTGTAAAATAAAGTTTATTTCTTTAATAATTTGTTCCTGTATTTGTATTTCTCTACAAAAAAATAACCGTAAAAAACATTATGATACCTAAAAATTTTATTAAGAGAACAAAATTAGTATTTTTTTACGAGATATATTTGTAAGCTTTATTTTTTATATTTGTTTAAAAAATTGTTGGATTGTGGGAGTGTTCGTTTTTTTTTTAATAATGATACAAGAAAATAATAATGAATTAATATAAATATATAAACATTTGTAAAATTAAGTATATTAATAAAATTTTAATAACTTAATTAACATATCAAAAAATTTAATAATTAAAAAGTATCTTTTTGCTATTTTAATATGTTGACAATATTGTTTATAATACGTTTAATAATAATGTCTTTGTAAATATTTTGTGTCATTATATTTTATTGGTTATCTTTTGTATAATATAAAAAAAAGTACATGCCAATATATAATTGTGTAAGAGAGATAAAAAAACATAAATTTAAAAAAGACTAAAATTCAAACTAAACAATCACAATTTTTTTTTTAAAATTTAGGTTCAAATAATGAAATCTCTTTCTCTTTGTAAATTAATTATTCAATAAATTTTTGTGATTTGATTGCATAATTGATTCTGTATAAAATTTACAAGTAAATTTTTTTTAATGAAATTAAGCGTTCCATGCAAGACTAAAACTTCACTAAATAAAGGGTTATGCTATATGTACATTAAAATTAGTCACTAAAGTCAGCCACCAAAATAAAATATATATTAAAATATAAATATACATGTATTATATCTATTATATACTATTAATTTTATAACCAAAATGTGTCACATGTCAATTTCTTATTGCAATTAAAATAAAATTTTTTTTTCCAAAATTAACGAATTCTTCCCTCATCTCTCACCCTTTCTCTATCTCTCTCATTCTTTCACTCACTCTATCTCTCTTATATATCATTATTAATTATTAATTATAAATTTGACAATCAAAATATACAACATGACATTCTCTAATTACATTCAAATAAAATTAAAATTTTAAAATTGAATATAGTTATATTATATATTGTATTTATATATTACTAACTAATTTAATAACTAAAATGTGTCATATGACACTCTCTTATTAAAATTTAGAGAAAAATATTTTCTTCCAAAATTACTAAACCTTCTTCTTACATTCTCTTATCTATCTCTCTTTTTTTCTGTTTCTCTCTATCATTCGCATTCTATATATAATTTATATTTTATATTAGTAATTTGACAAATCAAAATATGCCGCCCAATATTCTTTTATTGTAATCAAATAAAATTTTTCTTTAGCTTCCAAAATTAACAATAAGTTTTTTAGTATTTCATATGAAAGAGTTTAACTTTTTAATAATAATTAATTTTAACATTCCTTATCTAAAATTTGAAAGAATTTATAACTTGTATACTCTTAAATTTAATTAGGTGTTAAGTTTGTTGTACAAATAAAAATAATTAATTTTATACTTGTTATTTAAAAATAATATTTGTTACTCTATATATATATATATATATATATATATATATAATTAGATATTAGCATAAAAAAATTTATATCAATTCTAACTTTTAATCACAGTATTAGTATTTTTTTAAATTATATACAATAAATATTTGAAAAAAAAAAGTGAAAACATAAATTAGAAAGATAATAAGTAGAAAAAAATTAAAGCTAAATAAAAAATATGTATATAATAAAAATTTTTAATTAAATTATATTATGTTGTTAATTTTATTTTTTGTAGAACAAAATGGTAGAGAAAGATAGACAATGAGAGAAAAGAGAGAGAAAGATAAAAAAGAAGAATGGGAGTAGGAGTTTGTTAATTTTGGAAGTTAACAATTTTTTTATTTTAATTACAATAAAAGAATATTTGGTGGCACATTTTTTATTTGTCAAATTTCTAATATAAAATATAAATTATATATAGAGTGCGAATGATAGAGAGAAATAGAAAAAAAAAGAGGTAGATAAGAGAATGTAAGAAGGAAATTTAGTAATTTTGGAAGAAAATATTTTCTTTAAATTTTAATAAGAGAGTGTCATGTGACACTTTTTAGTTATTAAATTAGTTAGTAATATATAAATATAATATATAATATAGCTATATTCAATTTCAAAATTTTAATTTTGTTTGAATGTAATTAGAGAATGTCATGTTGTATATTTTGATTGTCAAATTTATAATTAGTAATTGATAATGATATATAAGAGAGATAGAGTGAGTGAAGGAATGAGAGAGATAAAGAAAGGGATAGAGAGAGGAAGAGAGAACTCTTTAATTTTCGAGAGAAAAATTTGATTTTAATTGCAATGAAAAAATAACATGTGGCATATTTTAGTTGTAAAATCAGTAGTATATAATAAATAATAAATATGTATTTATATTCTAACATATATTTTATATTGGTGACTGACTTTAATGTTTATAATATATATTTTACAAATATTAATATATTTATATTAATTCATTATTATTTTTTTGTATAATTATTAAAAAAAACCGAACACTCTACAATCCAACAATTTTTTAAACAAATATAAAAAATAAATCTTACAAATATATCTTGTAAAAAAATATTAATTTTGTTCCCTTAATAAAATTTTTAGGGCATTATAATATTTTTTACGGTTATTTTTTAGAGAAATACAAATAAACTAAGGAATAAATTATTGAAGAAATAAACTTTATTTTATAATTGTGCCAAAAAAAATTATTAGACCTTATGCTTGTGCAGTTTTGATTTTATTTTGTATAATGGCCCAATAAAATTTTTGTCCAAGATCCAACAACACATAAAATAACCTCAAATGACAATTCTATCCACATAATAATTTCCTAGTAATTATTGCACACTCTTAACCACCCTTCAGACTATTCAAAAATTGTGAAACCAAATCTACCAGGTGTCATTATTTTATTTGAAGGTCAACTCTTAGCCATTTTTAGCCATTAATATTCTAGCCACCAGAGACTTCACCATCCAAATATCCTCCCAAAAACTTATTTTACCTCCATTACCAATAAGAAACTAAATATCTTTTTTGGCTATCTCCAGAAATACAGAAATTTCTTTCACATCCCTTTTGATATCTCTCCAGGGCTCTCTTGATTTTGGATTATGCTCTGAGACTGATTCTTATATGACATAAGGTCATCATTACAAAAAGAGACTATCCTCTTTCACATTGGCTTCTGCTCGTTCGAGTATCTCTACTACCATTTGAATAAAAGAACTGTATTTTTTATTGTGATGTCCCGTACTTAGACCATCTTCAATTTTTACTAATAATTAATTTTAATATTAATTATTTAAAACATAAAAAAATTTAATGTATATATATTTACGTTTGATTAGGTATTAAATATACTGTATAAATGCCAATGAGTAATAGCTCAAATGGCATAGTCTCTCCATACTCAATTAAGAGGTTGCGGAATAATTAATTTTCATATTTATTATTTAAAAATAATATTTTTTTATAAATATAATATATAATTAAACATTAGTAAAAAAATATTATATTAATAGTTATACAATTAATGTAAAATTATTTTTTTGAAACAATTAAATCTTGATTTTAATTATTAATCATAACATTAGTATTTTTTTTAAATTATATATACTAAATATTTAAAAGAAGAGAAACAAAAATATAAATTACAAAGATAAATAATAAAAATTTAAAATCAAATAAAAAAACTATAATAATGTGCATATAATAATAATAATAATAATAATAATAATAATAATAATAATAATAATAATAATAATAATAATAATAATAATAATAATTTTATGTGAATAATATTATGGGATTACTTTTTATAATTTTATGAATTTATTTAAATGATATTATTTTATTAATTTTATTTTTTATAGAACAAAAATTTAGAGAGATAGATAGAGAATGAGAGAAAAAAGATAGAGAAAGACAAAGAAAAAGAATGAGAGGAAGAGTTTGTTAATTTTGGAGAAAAAGATTTTATTTTAGTCATTATGAAAGAATATCTCGTGGCATATTGGTTTGTCAAACTAATAATACAAAATATAAATTATAAGTTATAAGTTATATATAGAGTTGGAATGGTAGAAAAAAAATAGAAAATGGGAGAGAGGTAGATAAGAAGATGGAAAAAGAGAATTTATTAATTTTATTTCAATTTTAATAAGAACGTGTGATAAATTTTAGTTGTTAAATTAGTAATATAATATAGCTATATTTTAATTTTAATTTTAATTATAATTAAAAAATATCATGTTATAGATTTTAATTGTTAAATTTGTAATTAATCATTAATAATAATATATAAGAGAGATAGAGTGAGTAAAAGAATGAGAAAAATAAAGATTAGAGAGAGAGAAAGAGAAACTCTTTAATTTTAGAGAAAAAAATTTGATTTCAATATAAGGTGAGGGTAATATATAACATATTTGGTTATAGAATTAGTAAGATATAAGACTTGTTTGGGTGAGTTTCTAAGAAAAAAAATCTTTTTTCGAGTTATCTTTTTTTAAAAGATGTTATGAAAAAGTAAAAGTAATTTTATGTTTGGATATCTCATGCAAAAAAATTTTTTATCTATCAATTATGTTTGGGTATAATAATATATAAGTACTTTTTGTGTATTTATTATATGAAAAATATCTTTTTTTTAGAAAAAGAAATTTAAAAAAAAATGTAAATTACAACTACTCAAAAAATATTTTTTTTTCTAGTACTTTTATTTTTACTACTAAAAATTTGCTAAACACACTAAAGAATAAAAAAAGATTTTTTTATTGAAAAAAGATTTTTTTTCATCAAAATAATAACACCCAAACAAGCATGTAATAAATGTAAGCAATAATATGTTGCCTTAATTCTGAAAATTTATAAGAAAATAGACATATATATTTTTTCATATATTATACTTGTTCAAGATGGATAGGCAAGGGAGGGTCAAGAGGCACTTTGTATGGTGGGCAGCATAAATATGAATGATAATATTATTCTTCTACTGATGGTACAAGCTTGGTGGTGTTTTTGGTTATGAATAAAGTGATAATGTTAGGAAATAAAATATAAAGGGGCCTGAATGGGCATAGTGAGCAGTGAAATGCATGTACACACAAGTGAAGCATATGATAGGGTAGGAAATATACTCTATGTGGAGTCCCCACACATTGAAAATGGAACACATGAGGATGAGAGGCTTTTGTTGTTTGCATTGTTGGCTCTGGCGTCTCTCACATGCACACATCGGAACATGTTCTTGTTCCCGTATCCAAAGGCTACTTTCATTGACCCTTTTTACACTCATAATTTTGCATTGCCAGATTCTATCTTTTTGAGCTTCTCCATGTGCTCACACAGCTCACATCGCAGTGTTAGTGGGGTCGATTAATCCATAAACAATTCTTTGGGACCCTTTTTTCCAGCTCAAACTCCTCTTCCCATGCCCCTTAATCCTTCCCTTCTTATTATTTATTCCTACTTTTGATAAGGACTATATATATAATTAATTTATAAATATTTATAAATTGTCAAATTGCTCATGCATGGACATTCTATGTTCAAAGTTATTAGTTGTATTGTCATAATTCATCCAACCCCCCAATCTCATTATAATATACTTTCAAGTATACAAAAGCTTAATATTATTCTTGCCGATGCATATTTTCATAATCAGCAAGGGTTAATTAAGTTCTTTGTTACAACAAAATTTATTCATGAACATAATCCACCATCCAATAGAGAAATTTTTTTTTATGGCGGTTATACTTATAAAATATAGTAGCTAATATTATAGCACACATATCAACATTTGGCAAATGATAGGTTCAGCGACAAAAAAGGATACAACGAAAACAGCACTAGTAGCAAGCAATGATGGCAACGTAGTAAAGACGCATTTTTGCTCAATCGAATAAGCATCAATGCTTATATGGCAAAAGTTTTACCTAAACTTATCAATTCCTCCAATGGCGTTACCTTAACATAAAATATCTCGTTTCGAATTGGTTTTAGGTGTCATCATATACTACTAATATATATATATATATATATAATCAATTTACTATCTTAGCCTTAGCTTGAGACATACACAAGCTAATTATATATAAGAGATCAACACTAATTAATTTGCTAAAGGGTTTATTATTTTTGGAGCTTTGCAAATATGCTAATGCTACGGCCCACATACCTCTTTATTTCTTATACTTTTCAGTTTTTGCGTCCTTTAATTCTGAATTCTACTCATATATTCTATTCTATTCCTTCAATATTCCGATCTGGTTTCTAACTTTCCAACTGTTTGTTTATGCAGGTCCAAGATGAGGTCATTAATTGCTGCTAATCGAAGATACTACATATACAACGAGCTAAATAATTAGTTAAGCATCTATCTTATCCAACTTTGCTTAAGCAATACTAAACTATAGTAACGGACTAACGGTTAGAGTTTGATGGATTCAAGAATGTTATATAATCGATAAATATGTTTTTTTTTTTTTTGCACATGTTTACTCCAAACTTAATTTTCATTCTCACATGGTATGTTGTAGTGTATTTAAGCCTTATTGTTAGTTGATGTTACTAAAAGAGCTTTATGTGGTGCAATGCATGGACACTACTAGAATGGTTTTGAAGTCTAGAGCTTAATTAATTGATATGCTGATCAGGAACCAAACCATGTTGACATATCATATCATATCTCATCACATGATTATATTTAGATTAATTTAATTTGTAGAAAGAAATAAAGAAATAAAGAACGCTACATACATAAGGCCCAAGCTACATTCTGATCATCCCCATGTGAACTCACTCACATACAACTCTCTCAAAAAACAAACATCACCCTCTAAAATCCATTCTCTTTCCCCTTTCCTATTTTGTTTTTTTTATTAGTTAAATAATGCCTCTTCAATAATTAGTGAAGTCTCGGAATTCAGATATCGAAAACACGTACTAATAAATAATAAATGCTTCCAACTGTTTTATTTTTGGTGCTAAGTTCTAGCAATAATAAAATTGTTTGTACCTCTTCTACTCTTATCTTATTTCTTGGTTCTCTTCAATAATGGTGGAACAACAGCACAAAAACCAGAGACCCCCAAAGAGTAGTAGTAGTAGTAGGGGCTTGTATGTGAAGATGAACCTCTTTCATCACAAACATGGCTACAACTACAACAAGCTCAATCAGCATTATCAACAGCAACAACAAGATAGAAGCTGCTTCTGCAGATACTACAAATGGCTTCTATGGCTCTCTCTCTCCCTCTACTTCTTCACCTCTTTTCTCATCACCAATAACAACAACACCACCGCCCAAAAGACAGAACCAACCGAGAACTTCGTTAAATCCCATGTTGTACCTCGTACACTGTTAGAATCCAGCAACATTGCAAGCAAACTCAAGAATATGAAGGTGTTCATCTACGAGCTCCCATCAAAGTACAACACAGATTGGTTAACCAACGAGAGGTGCAGCACTCACTTGTTTGCGTCGGAAGTCGCCATTCACAGAGCACTCTTGACCAGCGACCTTCGAACCTTTGACCCCAACCAAGCTGACTTCTTCTTCGTCCCGGTCTACGTCTCCTGCAACTTCAGCACCGTCAATGGCTTCCCTTCAATCTCACACGCCCGCAACCTCATTTCCTCCGCGGTGCAACTCATCTCCACACACCACCCTTTCTGGAACCGCACCTCCGGATCCGACCACGTCTTCGTCGCTTCCCATGATTTTGGCGCTTGTTTCCACAATCTCGTAACTACCTAATAACTCCACACATTTTTTTGCGTGCATTTTCTTTCTTCCTTAGTTCCAATGACCTGACTCTCTTGTTTCTTTTCTTATTGAAGGAAGATGTGGCCATGCAGCATGGGATACTGGAAATAATGAAGAACTCAATAGTGTTGCAGACGTTCGGCGTTGAGTACCAGCACCCGTGCCAACAAGTTGAGAATGTAGTCATACCGCCTTACGTGTCGCCGGAAAGTGTACGGAAGACTCTTGCTAAGAATTCTCCGGCGAACGGACGCAGAGACATTTTTGCGTTCTTCCGTGGGAAAATGGAGGTTCATCCTAAGAACATAAGCGGAAGGTTTTACAGCAAGTAAGTAATTACTAATTAATCAGTAATGACCCCACACTCTCATCATTGATCAATAATTAAGCCGCATTTGGATTTTAACTGAAAAACTTTTGCTGAATTGACGTTTTTTCTATTTTTGTTTCTTTTAGGAGAGTGAGGACGGTGATATGGCGTAAATTCAGCGGTGACCGGAGATTTTACCTCAAGAGGCATAGGTTTGCCGGTTACCAGTCAGAGATAGCGAGGTCTGTTTTCTGTTTGTGTCCACTTGGGTGGGCCCCCTGGAGTCCCAGACTGGTTGAGTCTGTTTTATTAGGATGCGTGCCCGTAATTATCTCAGACGGTATTCGGTTACCGTTTTCGTCTGCCGTGAGGTGGCCGGATATTTCCGTTAGGGTGGCCGAGAGGGACGTCGGGAAGCTTGGGAGGATCCTTGAGCGCGTGGCAGCGACGAACCTCACGGCGATTCAGAGGAACCTGTGGGACCCGAGAACGAGGCGGGCCCTGATGTTCAACGAGGAGGTGCAGGAAGGGGATGCCACGTGGCAGACTCTGGTTAGTCTGAGTGAGAAGCTTGGTAGGTCTTACGGTAGGTCTACAGTTTCTGGCGAATTGGAGAGTGACACGTAAGGCTTTCGGGTTAAAGTTCTTCCCAGCTTGGAATTGCTGGCTGCATATGATGATGGATGACAGCTATTCGATTTTGAATTCGGTCTCTGGCTATGTGTCAGTGGGGACCACACCACACAGAGGGTAGATGGATGGATATTAACTATGGAGTAGCGACTTTTGGTCCAGCTCGTTAATGCTAACGTGGAGGGTTTATTATTCTTTATGACATGGCAAAGCAACCATTGTTGTATAATTATTAATTTCCGATGTAAATAAACCATACTAATTATTAAATGAATTCATGATATGGATGTGAAATAAACAGTCATAGTATATGTATATTTTTTGGTGTTGGGACTGAGAAGTGATGAATTGTCAGAAGTTGAAATGTGTACGTCTGTTGTTATTTGGATTGAGGCAGTGAATAAGTGTGGTCACGGGTAAGGTGAGGAATGGACGTGAAATTTAATTGAGGGAGAAAGAATCCAACGGTGGCATTGGAGTGTAGTTTTTATGAGTGAATGAATGCTTAATGTCAGCATTCAAAAATAGGTAGGTAGCTAAAGCTTAAAAGCTAGCTGGCCACTCTGTAATGGAATGTAATTTTCATTGTCTTTTTCTCTCTGTTTGTTCTTGTACCAAAATGCTTTTTTGTACCAACTCCCAATAACTTATTTTCGTTGCATGAGCGCCTCTATTAACGTGTTATGTTAGTAACATTGGCTATCAAAGCTTCAGTAAGTTGTGCAGTCTCTGTTTCTTTCCTAATCCGTGAATCCGTGAATCATAAGTGTCTTTGTTTTCTTGTTTAAAATTTCCAAAACATGGTTTACTCATTAGTGGAAGAACTCAATTGAAATTTCAAAGTACGTTACTCTAAATAATTTCTGAGAATTACAAAAGGATATTTAAGAATAATAATTTCTGTAGTAAAATATAGGAAAGTAAAATCAAGGGGACCAACCCAATTTGGTTAATCAGGTGAGTACTATGAATCTATGATATCTTCATGCAAAGATAATGCCTGCAAATTACTAAATAATTTAACATATTCAATTAAATTGCTTCATGAAATTGAAGACCAAATGATGACTGACCCTTGTCAATATCACATAGCTGATCAATTTTCTTAAATTTTTTATAATATATAAAAAATGGATCCACAAATAAAGATAAGAGAAACACATGGCCCTTTCAATGAGACAGAGTCTTACTGATAACTTTTTCAATGGGCTAGGCCCTTGTCCAGAAGCAATTACCCTACAGTTTTGGGCTTCATATTTTCCTTATCTCTTTAATCTAGCATCCAAATCCAGTACAATTTTATTTGAAGGTCTAGAATCATTGGATATGATAAATACCATGATAAAGTCCAAAGAAAGACCTCCTTACCAAAAAACAGAAGTCCAAAGAAAGACCATCTTTTTTTCAGTTTAGGATTTTCACACAGATCATCATTAACATAGGGAAAAAAAAACATTAACATAAAAATAAAAATAAATTAACCAATCAAAGCGCCCAACGAGCGCCCAACGAGGTGACAGAATAATTATAAGAAAATCAAAGTGATCGGTTGACTCGTCCGCTTAAATAAGTATTGGAGTTCGAATTTTGTTTTGTGTATGTAGTAATTCATGACAGACCTTTAAATGGAATTCAGATTCGCAACGAATTATTCGTTAACCTGTCGAGCTAGGAGATACGGTGCCTAACAAAAACAAATTATGAGAAAGAAAATGGAGAAAAACAAACATTGCCTTTGTATTTGTATCCCCCGTGAGGCCGTGACAAAGTCAAAGGATCAAAATGGAAAGTGTGTGAAGCCAATGAAGTTGCATGAATCCAAATCATTCTTTTTAAACAAGGCATGGGGAAATGCAGCAACTATGGTAGTATCCTAATTCCATTCATGTGACATTTGACAATGCCACAATTAAACGACAAAGTAAGGTTTCTGGTCATTCACGAGATCAAACAGAAATCCATGGTACTAAACTGCGTAAGATGCCATTTAGGGGGAAGATCGATATTAGTTCACGTGAAATATCAAATACACTTCAACTTGGCCTAGGAGCCAATGAGGCATGTATAAAATTTGCTCATACCATATAGTTTAATGTGTCTATCACATGACATATAGAAAAACCCTAAACTAATACTCGCATGGTAATGAGAATCAAAAGAATGATCTGAGAAAATTCTATGTGATAGAAACACTATCATTTTCTGTTATATATTGAATATATAGTTATTTTGGGGGGGTCCAATAATTCAGCAACATAGTCCAATAGTTATCTTTCACACGGCTTACTTTCAACTTTCAAGGGAACATGGTCCGTTTTTCTCTTATACATGACACACCATGAATTCGAATTTTTGTTTATATATATCTATCATTGATTTAATTACTTTTAAGAAAAATAAATACAAAAAATGTATAGAAAGAAAGATAAGAGATATAGTCCTATATTAGAAAAAGCATACAAATTGATGTATATATATATTTTGGTACATGCATCCAAATTGAATTATTTAATTCAATAAGTAATAGTGAAAATTAAACACACAATTGGCAGAAACAACAAATACATCACAATCTTGAATGTTGGGGGTGGCTTGGACGCTCAACTGCCCTTGCAATTACACTTTAATTAAGCAGGTGGGGTCATCTCAATTACCATCCCCTTTAAGAGTATAAATAATTAATTAGCATTCTGGAGTAAGGGTATGGTCTCTATTGGGATCACGGCAATAGTCATAGACCAAGTAATTGTTTTGGACCCATTGCATTGCATTATACTGTTGAGGACTTAGTGAATTGTAGCCAGGTGGTGAAGGTGAGGGTGGCTGGCATGAGGAGGAAGATTGAGTGGTGCAACCTTGGAGCTTGAAATCTTTGTATCTTCCAATGAATGGTTGGTATTTGTAATCAGCTTTGTATTTACCATTCTCTGTGGCCCATGATGATGCATCCCATATTGATCCGTACACGTACATTGCTCTTTCAGGGAATGTTGCATCATTCTTTCTTGGGTAATTCCTTATTGGAACATCGTCCACCAAAAATCTGCATTCAAATTCATCTATATTAACAATCATAACAAAATAATAATAATGTTATGAATATGTAACAAAGATTACATGATGTCAGTGGGTGTCCATAGAATAGCATAGTGGTGAAAATCTTGTGTTGGATCGAACCAAAGGTGAAACCTCATCTCTCTTCCTATCACATTATTCTTGTCTCCGCTTCCTCTCATGAACACATTTGTCTGCAGCACATATTGCTTACCTGGGATGGTACCAAGGAACTCAATGTCCACTTCATCATGGTCTCCTGGGTAGTCTTGGTTGTTTGAAAGCTACAGCAATTCCCAAATTAATTAATAATAATGGATATATTCTTAATAAAAAATGTTATTCGTACGCTACAATCAATTTGTATTTGTATTCAAACATGTATTTTATACTGGTAGCTGACTTTGGTAGTTGATTTTAGTGTACACGAAGCATAATTGATTCTTAATTAAAGAGTTATACACTAATGATTCTCACATAGAGACATGTAATCACTCCTGCAGTGTAACCAGATTGAAGCTTAATGGCAGCACCAAAGTATCCGGATCGATACGGCCGGATTGACTTGAATCCACTTCCTGTTTTAAACAAACAAATTCAAAATGTCTAAGAAGCATAATAATGCTATAGAGTTGTTACATGGTTACATGAACGTGTCATTTCAATTCAGCAAAATTTTCAAGCATTTTCTTTTGAAGCACATTATTTAATAATGTACCAGAGTAAGAGTCAAGCCAAATAGTTAGTGAGCCAGATTGGTCTAGTCTTTGGTGCTGAGGTCCCCAAAGGTTTCTATAAGCTTGATCAAAGGCAACAGAACTAACTTGGGAACTAGGGTAGTAGCCAGGTGAAGGTGGAGACTCATCAGCAATGATTCCACAAAGCATGAGTGAGATTATAAGAGAGAATAGAAGAGGAAGCATTTGAAGGAGAGAAGAGGAAAGCAATGATGGCATTGTTGGAACAGAGTGACTCTGCTTAAAATGCAGGGTTGATGGCCTACAAGTTATAGTTAGTGATCATGGAAGACTGTGGCTACCAAAAGTTAGAGTATGTGTATGTATTTATAGGGATTTTGGAGGGCCCCACACTTCCTATGGACTGGTAAAGTTGGTTACTAATTTCTAATACTAAACATTTTTTTGTAAAAGAGAAAAACCCAAAATAGCTTCTGAGAATTATTTAAAAAGGCAACGAGGTCTTTGACAAAAAAATCCAACTCGATCTCTGACAATTACCTCGAAAGGACAACGAGGTTTCTGTGTCAAAAAAAAGTTAATATTATTTTTTTTGACACAGGAGCTAATCAGTTCCAAAAAAAATATCAAGGACCGAATTGGGTGTTTTTTTTTTTGGGGGTCTCGTTGTCCTTTCGAGTTAGTTGTCAGAGGCCAGGTGGGGTATTCACTCTTTGTAAAATTATGTGTAATGAGTAAACACTCACGTACAGTTATTTTTACGTGAAATTGATAATTAAAAATTATTAGATAATAATTTAATTAAATTTATCAATTATCTAATAATTTTTAAATATTAACTTCACATAAAAATAACTGCATACAAATTTTTATAATGTAATATTTGGTATTTAGAGTTTAGGGTTTATATATATATATATATATATATATATATATATATATATATATATGAAAAATCAACTATTAATTAGCCACTTTATAAAAATTTTGATATACCAGAAAAATACATATTTAGTATTTCATAAAAAATATTATACTGTTATAAATAAATTTGGTTATTAATATATTATAAATTTAATTATTTTAATAATTAATTATTTAGTTAAAAAATATATAAACCAATATTATAAATATACACAAATACACCATGATTAATTTGTTAACTGATCATCTACGTGCACATGCTATTTGAATGAGTTTATTAAGAAATAATATTTATACTATTTTTTACATTCACTTCTTTTATACATACACCTCCATTTTGTCTTCTCTTTTCTCTTTATTGATCACTTTTTAATATCGAAAGTAAAAAAGAAAAAGAAAAGGAAAATATGCACACACTTAATACACATAACAGCTTTTTCTTGCCATTTTACCCAGAGTAATGAGGGTTGAATAATTGATTAGTCAACACTCAATGAGCAACTTCGACAGGAACTCACAACCAACCACAACCTACAAAATGATTAAAGAAACGGTAAGACACATGTTAAGAATAAGCATAGGGAGTCTAAGCGTACAACGTGTACAATGAAAGTTTAGAAAGTATTAGAAATATGACTATTAGTCTTAGTTTGGTAAAGCTTTTACTTTTGAAAAGTAGCTTATAAAAGCTAATTTTTAAAAGATGACTTTTTAAAAGTTGTAGCATTTATGTTTGGTAAATCAAATTAAAAATTACTTTTAATAATCACAAGCAACAACAATTGCATTTGGTAAAATAGCTTTTAAAATTTAAAAATACTATAATAGACATAAATGCAAGCATTAAATTTGAAAATTAGTTAACATATGAGGTTATATTAGACTTTTAAATTTTGAAAAGCACAAGCCAACTTTGAAAAGCTCTATCTTAGGTGCTTTCAAAAGTACCTCTATCTTTTAAAAGTTATAAGCACAAGTACATGATCTTTTTTATTTACCAAACACAAAATGAGGAGCTTGAGCTTTTAAAAAGCACATGCACCTCTTCGAAAAGATTTACCAAACCAAGCCTTACATTGTCCTATCAGGTTACGCTTTTGGGATAAGTGGTTTCATGATATGGTACTAGAGTTCTAGATCCAAAAGGTCAAGAGTTATGACATGAGATGTTTATTCTCCTAGTATCCGGATGGTTATTCTCCCTAACAGTACTTGTCGATTATAAAACAAAAAAAAAATTATTGAAAATATAAAAAATTTAAAATTTTAATTTTATGTATTTATTTTATATTCATCAAATGAAAATATTTAAAATTTTTCAATAATAATATTAGCTAAATCCTATTTGACAACATATAATTTTTTTTATATCCGGAAAATATATCTCAACTTGAAGCTTCTTTGATTATTTCATGCAATCATGCACCGTTGTTGCTAACAAACAGTTGTATATAATTATTATCTGCTTTCATCACTCTGTTTGCAACATCAACAACTTTGTACGTTTTGTCTCTAACAATCATTCAATAAAAATTATGTCTAATCAACTGCCCTTACAATAATAAAATGCAAAATCTCAACAACTAAGATATATATGGATAAAGTAGTGGTTAATTTTGTTATATGGTGGTTAATTTTGTTAATACCAAATGAAACTTGTTCCGTAGTAGTTTGCTAAATGTGGAGGTTAGTTATGTGAATGCATAATTGCCAAATTTTGCATGGTTCCTCGTCTCTGATTGGATAATGGATAGGATTGGAAGTTGGATGAATACAAATACAAAGACCCCTGCTTTTTCGTAAAGAAACAAAAGAAGAACAATTCAACTACGCAAGTTGTTCTCATCATCATGTGCAATGTGGATTCATCTTCCATATGTTTCGCAATTTTGCTTCCATCTTTTATGCTACAAATTCATTGTCAATCCTTTTCCATGCACAACCATCTTTAATGCTTCATTTTCGACAATTATTTCACAATATTAACTAACAATAGTTGGAATGAACAAGTCATTGTTAAAACATAGATAATAGGCATTAATTTGATACAGTAATAACTCTTGAAGAATGAATGTACTAATAATGTAGTGTCATAATTATTATACCATATGCTTATATGAAAATTGAAATACATTAATTTGTTCAACTAAATCTGATTTGGGATGTATATCAATTAATTAGTCGGCAATCATAAGTTATGAAACTCGATTCTTGTAATGTGGGAACCCCGTTAAGGACTATGCATGGCACAAGAATTGGACGAACGTGTTTGTTGGGTTATTGTTGGGGGGTGCCTATGCCCTACAAGAAATGGTATGAGATTTAGTGCGGTATCATTCTCTCGAAAAGTTAATGTACCATCAAAATCAAAATAGTGAAATTATGGGAATTCCTAATCTATGGAATCATGTCATGTAAATAATTATGGGACCATGTGGAATGTGTTCCAAATCATACCAACCCTGAAACAATGTGCAATGGCTCTCACATGACCTTTCTACTCACATTTTTTACCATATTAGGAAAATCATTTTCTCTTTTTTATCATTAAATTTATAATTTTTATTATGTACGAATTTATTATCTTAATTTAAAAGTAATTATATTTTTTATTTTTATTTTACTAATTTCTTCATTTTAAAAAAGACTATACTTCTTTGTGTTCGTTATTATGCTGAACTCTAGTGTTTTTTATGTTTGTCTATAGACACATTAAATGTTGATCTAATTTTAAATGAATTTTGTCTTTAGTTTAATGTTAGATGATGTATGGATTAACACAACTTTTTGTAGATGATATATATAAAGTATTGATGACATAACATGGATCTTTTATTTTTAATTACCATAATTATTATTGTTCGGTTGTCGGTTACCGGACAGTTCGGGTTGGATTCCTGGGTGGTGGTAAGGACTCGCCAAGGCGCGGACTGCCGGTCAGGGGTGCGCGAGGTCCCGAGTACTTTATGCGAAGGGGGGTGCCACCTGCAAAGACACTTCGACGCTCTAGTCAGTAAAGTGTGCAGGCGGAAAGGGTGGAGTGATATATGACGTACCTCCGGGGAAGGGTGTGCCCCCGACGCGCCAGTAATGATCGTGGGGGATATTGATGGCGCGTGGCTTCTTCGTTCGTGTGTTGTCGCCGGGTTGGCTGGCCGTGGGAGGGACGTGCCCCCTGCGCGCGTGTCTCTTGGTTGCTGAGGCGACCGTTTTGTCGCTTCGTTCTTCGCGCTGAGCATTAAATGCTCATAATGGGTTATAAAAACCCCGCGCGCAAAGACCATTTTACCCCTGGCCTTTTCGCGCTTTGTGCAGCGGTTTTTAAACGGTTTCTTCTTTCTTTTGCTCCCACTCTTGCTATTCCCATTTTCTTCTCTCCCTGATATCCAAAGCTTCTTGTTCTTCGCGCTGAGCATTAAATGCTCATAATGGGTTATAAAAACCCCGCGCGCAAAGACCATTTTACCCCTGGCCTTTTCGCGCTTTGTGCAGCGGTTTTTAAACGGTTTCTTCTTTCTTTTGCTCCCACTCTTGCTATTCCCATTTTCTTCTCTCCCTGATATCCAAAGCTTCTTGTTCGAGCGTCTCTGTGCCTCTTCCTTCACTTTCAAGTTCCTGCAACCAATTCAGGTGACTCTCCATCCCTATTCTCTTGCGCTTTGTTTGTGTTTTATTGTTGTGTGCTTGTTGCTTGTGTTTGCTACTCTGCTTGGCTTTCGTTGCTGGATGTCCTTCCAGTGCTTAGGTAGATGAGTTAGGGGAGGGGTACCATTCCAGGGTAGGTTTTTGGGCGGTTTGCTTGATAGGTGTAGATTTGTCCATGCTCCATTTTAACTGTTTAGCAGGATTATCGTAGTTTCTGGGTATTTTCCGGGCTCCCGATTTCATAGTCTAACGGAGTGGTACCCCACTTGTAGGTATGCCTCGCATTGTCGCTCGATGTTCTACTTCTGCCGCAAATTACGACCCGTACGCCTGGGTGACCTCCGATGTGAAAGATTCTCCGAATCAAATGGATCTGGAGGAACTGACGGAGTTCCGGCAAGCCGGGTACCTCTGTGGTGGCACAGACGAGGAGCTCAATTATGAGACCATCGTCCCTGCCTCCGATGAGCGGTTGTATGAGATCAACTTTCATGCTCCCCGGGTTGCTGATTGGATTTGGTTTTATAAAGCCATGTTCACTCAGGTTGGCGTTCGGATACCGTTTTCCGATTTCTAGATGGCGCTTCTTAGTCGGATATCCGTGTCGCCGTCACAGCTCCATCCGAACAGCTGGGCTTCTATCCGCTGTTTCGAGATGGTTTGCGAGTATCTCGAGCTGCCGGTGTCGGTGGATGTCTTTCTCTTCTTCTTCAACCTTACCAATCCCTCCAAACAAGGGAAAGCGAGGAAAGGGTTCCCCTCTTTCCGGTCTGCCCAAGGTAGGAGAATATTTGGTCTGTTTGAGGACTCCTACCATGGGTTCAAAGATAAGTTCTTCAAAGTCCGCCCCGTTAAAGGGCGTCACCCCTTTTGGTTGTCGTTAGAGGGGGAGCGCCTTATCCCCACTTATTGGAGTTTTGGGGCGGGGTCGAACTCTTTTATTAAGGTGACGTATAAAAGGATGTCCTTTGTAGATAAGAAAATAGCCGATGTGTTATTTGCTCTTTTTGAGAAGAACCCCGTGAATCCCTATCTCCTTATGGGTGAACGGGAGGCCGCCAGGAGCTATATCCGTGAGTCATCTTGTTTTGTGTTTGTGTTGTTTGTCACCTTTTGCTTTACCTGATCTAACGACTGATGTGTTTGTCTGTTTGCTGCAGTGGAAATGTCTGCTACAGTAACGGGACTTGAGAACCTGATGAAGACCTTCTTCGAGGAAAGCGATGAAGAGAAGGTTGAGGAGAGAGATGCCGGGAGGTCGGAGGGTCCTTCCGGGGAGAAGGAGAGTCAGGCTGAGCCCTCTCCCAGGGACGCCGTTATGACGGGGAAGAAGCCCGTCGAGGTGCAGAGCTCCCCCATTCCCGAAGAGGCGGCCGTTGGGGGCACTCATCCTCTTCCCACCAAGACTATGATGATGTGGAGCTCATTCATACTCCTAAGAGGCGGAGGGCGTCTGCCAGCCCGGAGGGGACTCTCACCATCATGGAGAGAAACTTTGATGCTACAAAATTCATTGACTCCCAGCTGATCCCTGGGACGGAGGAGCACTTTCTCGGCACTGACCTGGCCGGGCAGGCAAGATGGATGTACCGGACTTTGCTCCGGGGAGCCGTGATAGCTCGAAAGGCTGAGTTCAAGTTGTCGGGAATGCAGGCTCTCCGGAGGAAACTTGAATCCTCTGGCAAGGCTAACAATGATTTCAAAGCACAAGTCGAGCTGCTCCAGAGCCAGTTGTCCGAGACGGGGGAGAAGCTCAAGGTTTCGGAGGAAAAAGCGACCTCTGTCGCGGAGAAACTGAAGGCTTCCGATGAGACGGTGGCCCGTTTAGCCGAGCGGGAGATGACCTTGGAGAGTCAGCTGAATGCCGCTCAAGGTCGGGTGGCGGGCTTGGAGAAGGAGTGTGACCAAGCCATCTTGCTGGCTAAAGCCGCCAAAGCCGAGGTCGAGGAGCTCAGGAAGAAGCTGAAAGCGACCAAATAGCAGGGGAAGAATGCGATTTCTATGACTGAAGATGCCCTGAAAGCTCAAGTGAAGATCGTGGCTCCCGACTTCGATACGTCGGCTATCGGGGTCTTCAAGATGGTCCAAGATGGCAAGATCGTCGATATGCCTAGGAAGTGATCTGTTGTAACTTGGATATTTTAGTGTGGATTTGCTGAACTTTTTGCTGAACGTTTTGCAATTTGAAACTTTATAACTTGTGCTTATCTTAGTCGTCTAGCCGATTTGCCATTATTATCTTTTGTCTTTGCTTGTTGTATTGTTTTCATTACCGCCTTTTCGGGGCGGGCTTATTGCTTGTGCCCGTTTTGCCGTTTTACGTTGGTAATGGTTTTGGACCGCTTTGGTCGTGTTGTCGCCGCCGTTAGTTATGGCTGTGGTCCAAATGGTTCCCGGGGTGATCAGTCCCGGGCTGCCGTTTTAGGACGCAATTGTGTGAAACACGTATTGGGAAGCAACAGATAAGTAAGAAAATATTTTGACAAGTGAGAATTAATCGTCAACTAGGCAAGTTTGTTAACATGGCAAGTATTCGATAGGAGTAAATAGCTAAAAAGTAACAAGCGCTAAAAATTTACATGTTAACAAAGCAAGCATATATGAGCCCGTTAGGCCTCTTGGTCGGTGTGCCCGAGTTAGGAGTAGAACCTCCTCAAGTTACCTGCATTCCATGTTCTAGGGATTTCTTTGCCGTCAAGTCTCTCGAGTTTGTAGGCACCCTTGCCAAGTACTTCTTTAATTCTGTAGAGACCTTCCCAATTTGCCGCCAGCTTCCCTTCTCCCGGGGTCGGTAGACCGACATCGTTGCGTCGCAGGACGAGGTCTCTTTCCTCAAAATCCCTTCTGAAGACTTTAGCGTTGTAGCACAGGGCTATTCTTTGTTTCAACGCCGTTTCTGACAGGTGGGCCATCTCCCTCGTCTCCTCCACCAGGTCCTTTTCCACCGCTTCGTCCACACCTGCGAGTAGTAGCCGGGGCTCGGTTTGCCGATTTCAACGGGTATTACCGCGTCGACCCCGTACGTTAGGCGAAAAGGGGTTTCCCCCGTAGCGCTTTGCTCAGTTGTTCGGTAGGACCACAGGACCGAAGCGAGCTCATCGGCCCATGCGCCTTTCTTGTTGTCTAGGCATTTCTTGAGGCCAAGTAAGATGACTTTGTTTGCGGACTCCACTTGTCCATTTGTCTGGGGGTGTTCCACTGAGAAAAACTTCTGTTTTATTCCTAGGCCGGTGAGGAACTCCGTGAACTTCTTGTCAGTGAATTGCGTCCCATTATCCGAAATGACGACCTCCGGGATACCGAAACGGGTTATCACCTGCCTCCACATGAACTTCCGGCAGTTGGAGGAAGATATGCTGGCCAGTGGCTCAGCCTCTATCCATTTGGTGTAGTAGTCGATGGCGACTATGAGGTATTTGACTTGCCTTGGGCCAACTGGGAAAGGTCCCAGGAGGTCAACTCCCCATTGAGCGAAAGGTCGTGTGGTCGTCAGCAGGCTCAGCTCGGAAGCCGGCGCCTTGTGGAAGTTGGCGTTTTGTTGACACTTTACACACTTTCTGACAAATTCTCTCGAGTCTTTCATCATTGATGGCCAGTAGTATCCAGCTCGGATGAGCTTCCTCGCTAGGGCTTTGCCCCCGATGTGGTGGCCGCAACAACCCTCGTGGATTTCTCTAAGTACATAGTCCGTCTGGTCGGGGTGCAAGCACTTCAATAGGGGTTGGCTGAGCCCCTTTCTGAACAGTTGCCCTTGTATGATTGCATAACTGGCCGCCTCCCTTCTCAATGTTTTGGCCGCTTTCTCATCGTCAGGCAGCTTGCCGAGTTCCAGGAAGTTTGCGATGGGGTCCAACCATGAGGGGCTTGACTTTGTCAAATGGAGGGAGACCGTTGGCTCCTTCATCATGCCTTGGATGAGAGACCGGTTACCCGCTCCTGGCTTCGTGCTCGCTAGTTTGGACAGGAGGTCCGCCCGTGTGTTCCTTTCTCTTGGTACGTGTTGGATCGTGACCTCTTGGAACTGACTTGTCATTTCTTTAACCTTTTCCAAGTATTTTTGCAGAAGGGGGTCCTGGGCTTGGTAGCTTCCGCTTACCTGCGAGGTGACGACCTGTGAGTCACTGCATACTTCGACCTTCGTTGCCCCGACTTCCCGAGCTAGTATTAGGCCGCTTAAGAGAGCTTCATATTCCGCTTGATTGTTCGACACAGGGAACTCGAACTTGGTCGATTGCTCGTAGATGACTCCTGCCGGGCTTTCTAAGATGACCCCGGCTCCCCCGGACGTTTGGTTGGAGGCCCCGTCCACGTGGAGTCTCCATCGTATGCCCATTTCGTCGGGGGGATCACCCGTTACCTCAACCAAAAAGTCTGTCATTGCCTGGGCCTTGATTGCATGCCGAGGCTCATACTACAAGTCATATTGGGAGAGCTTGATGGCCCAGGTCATCATCCTACCCGCCAAATCAGGTTTTTGGAGTACTTGGCGAATTGCCTGATCCGTCCTCACGACTATACGGTGGCCCTGGAAGTATTGCCTTAACCTTCGGGAGGAAGTTAGGAGTGTCAACGCCAGTTTTTCCAGCTTGCTGTACCTCAGCTCTGCTCCTTGTAGAGCCTTGCTCACGAAGTAGACCGGTTGCTGAGCTTTCCCTTCTTCTCTTACAAGCACTGCTGCAAGCGCTTCCTCTGTTACTGTCAGGTAAAGGTAGAGTGACTCTCCGGCCTTGGGCTTCCCGAGCACCGGAGGTGCTGCTAGGATCTCCTTAAAGTGGTTGAATGCTTCCTCGCACGCTGGGGTCCATTCGAATGCTATTCCCTTTTTCATCAGATTGAAGAAGGGTAGGGCTTTTGCTGCCGATGCACCGAGGAAACGGGATAAAGCCGTCAGCCTTTCCGCCAATCGTTGGACGTCTTTGACACAACCCGGGCTCTTCATCTGGAGAATCGCTTGGCACTTCTCGGGGTTGGCTTCTACTCCTCTTTGGGTGATCATGAATCCCAGGAATTTTCCGTCCTCCATGGCAAAGGCGCACTTGAGCGGGTTAAGCCTCATGCCGTGTTGCCGGAGGGACGCGAATACGCCCCCCAGGTCGCTCAGGAGATGGTCAGGTCGTGTGGTTTTTGCGAGGATGTCGTTCACGTAGACTTCCACTGTCTTGCCTATGAGCTCACTGAATATTTTGTTCATCAATCTCTGGTACGTGGCGCCAGCATTTTTCAGACCAAATGGCATTACTTTGTAGCAATAGATCCCTCCTGGCGTTATGAACGCCGTTTTTTCCTCGTCAGGTCAGTGCATCGGTATCTGGTTGTACCCAGAGTAGGCGTTCATGAAGCTCAGATACCGGTACCCCGCCGCTACGTCGATGAGTGCGTCAATGTTGGGCAGGGGATAGCAGTCCTTAGGACATGCCTTATTGAGGTCGGAGTAGTCTACACACATTCTCCACCTCCCATTGTGTTTTTTCACCAAAACTACGTTCGATAGCCAGGTCGAGTAGTCCAGTTCTCGGATGAACCCTGCTTCAAGAAGGCTGGCCGCCTGCCTGGCCACCTCCTCTGCCCTTTCCTGTGACATCTTTCTCTTCCTCTGGGCCACTGGCTTGGCCTCCGGTCTGACGGCCAGATGGTGTGACATGAGCTGGGGATCTATCCCTGGCATGTCGGCTGGCATCCAAGCAAGGAGGTCGGCATTGGCTCTGATCATCTCCATCAAAGGCTCCTTTAATTCATGGGGAAGGTTTCTGTTTATGAACGTGAACTTCTCGTCCCCATCACCGACCCTAAATTTTTCCAAATCCCCTTCTGGCTCAGGTCTGGGCTTGTCATCTATCCTGGCATATAGGTCGGCCAGGAAAACCCCAGATGCTTCTTTGGATTTTTTCCTGAGAGAGAGGCTGGCGTGGTCGCAAGCGACTGCCGTTTCCAGGTCCCCTCTGATGGATCCTACGGATCTGTCATCAGTAACAAACTTCATTACGAGTAGCTTCGTGCTGATAGCTGCCCCCAGGTCGTTGATGGTTTTTCTCCCCAGGATGATGTTGTAAGCTGTGGAATCTCGTAAGATTACAAAATCGGCCATCACTGTCCTCCGTCTCTGCCCTTGTCCCACGGAGGTCGGAAGTGAAATGACCCCATCCGGCTTTATGAAGTGGTCTCCCAACCCTACCACACCGTGCTGGTGGGTCACCAGGTCGGCATCTCGTAGTCCCAAGGCATCAAAAATGTTTCGAAACATGATGTTTGAGTCTGCCCCCGTATCCACCAGGATGCGTTTGACGAGGCCGGTTCCAACCCTGGCCGTGATGACCATGGGGGAATTTTCCGGCGCCTCGTCGAACCATTGGTCTTCGGGGCCGAAGGAGATGGATGGGAGTCCCCGGGAACTTCTAACAGACGAGGAGGACCGCGAGGACCTTGGCATCTTTTTTCTGTGCCGACTTCGACCTTGGGGCGGAATTTCTTGCTGTGACCACGTTCACTACCGTGAGACCGTGGTCGTCCCCCTCTGGCTCTTGGCGTCATCTTGTCGCCCGGGACCTGTCCTCACTTTCGCGATCCCGATCGCGTCTCCTCGGCTCCCTTATAAGGTGTGAGAAGTCGGTAAGTTTCCCATCCCTGATTGCTTGCTCCAGGGCGTCTTTTAGGTCGAAACAGTCTTGGGTTTTGTGCCCGTATCCCTTGTGATATTTGCAGTATAAGCTCTTGTTTCCCCCCGTCCTGTCCTTCAGAGGTCGGGGTCTCGATAGTATCCCCTTCTCCGCTATCTGTTGGTAGATTTCTGTAATCGATGTCGTGAGGGAGGTATAGTTAGTGAATTTCCCGACTCGGGGAAATGGCTTTGGCACTTTACTTGGACCGCCGTCCCTGGCGTGTTCCTTTGGTCTTTCTCTGCCCTCGTGGTACCGGGTTTGGTTGTAGGCGGGCTGCCGTTTATTGGCGGCTACGACCCGGCTTACTTCCTCGTCGTTGATATACTCCTTGGCCACGCACTGGATCTCCTGCATTGTCCAGACGGGCTTTGTGGTAAGGTGCTTCCTGAAGTCCTCATTCAAGAGCCCATTCGTCAAACATAAACTCGCCACTGAGTCTGTCAGCCCGTCAATTTCCAAACACTCGTCGTTGAAACGGTCCAAGTATTTCCTGGTCGGCTCCCCGGCTCTTTGGGTCACCCCTAGCAAATTGATAGGGTGCTTGGCTTTGGCGATCCTGGTTGTGAACTGGGCCAGGAAGGCGTGGCTGATGTCGGAGAATTGGATCACCGAGCCCTGCGGGAGGTTATTGAACCACCGTATAGCAGGTCCCGCCAGGGTGACCGGGAAAGCGCGGCACCTTACCTCGTCTCCCACTCCTTCTAGGTTCATCTTGGCCTCAAAGGCCGTGAGGTGTTCCAGTGGGTCTTGCGTTCCATCGTACCTCATGTCCATTGGCTTGTCAAAGTGTTTTGGCAGCCGGACTTCGAGTACGGAACGGTGGAATGGGGTCACTCCCATTATTACGGGTCCCCGTGTTCCCGTCGTTCTTCCCTCATTGCTTTCCCGACGGATGTCCTCGTCGCCGCGGTTCCTGGTACGCTGCCCCTCGCGTCTGGCGTAAATGACAGGGTCATGACGTCTTCTCGCGCGCCCTCTCCCCCCGGTGCTTTCGGATTCAGCTTGGGGGCTAGGCGTGCGTCTGGAGCGACTCCTGGAGCGAGAGCGGGAGTGACTCTGCTCTGGGGTGTGTTGGTCGCGTTCCCTATCTGCTAGCCGGCGCTCCAAGTCTTGCATCCTGTGGCGTAGCTCTTGCATTATTCTGGCGTGGTTGTCTCCGGTCCCCCCCCGAAGGGGCGTCTTTCATGTGATTGGGTTGCGTCCCTCGGGGGTGACCTTGGATGTTGTCGGGTTCCCGCCCCAGCGGTGTCGCCTCCGGGTACGGCCTCGCGGCCTGCCTCCATTTCGACTAGCACGAAGTCCATGGACGAGTCCCCACAGACGGCGCCAATGTTCGGTTGTCAGTTACCGGACGGTTCGGGTTGGATTCCTGGGTGGTGGTAAGGACTCGCCAAGGCGCGGACTGCCGGTCAGGGGTGCGCGAGGTCCCGAGTACTTTATGCGAAGGGGGGGTGCCACCTGCAAAGACACTCCGACGCTCTAGTCAATAAAGTGTGCAGGCGGAAAAGGTGGAGTGATATATGACGTACCTCCGGGGAAGGGTAGGTCCTTCCCCATATATACTGTGTCAGAGGTGGGCCCCGCAAGGACAGGCCCACCTTTCTCAAGGCCACTCCTGCACAGCTGTGGAGAAGTTGTCTGGGACGCGTGTCAAGGACGCGTGTCCGGGTTAGCAACGGATCTCCTCGCCTTCGACCGTTCGGGTCGGATAGTGCTCGGGTCGGGCCGGCCCGCGAGTGGTTTGGGCCAGGCCGTAACAATTATATACTGATAATCTCTTATTTTTCCATAACCTTCAAATAATAATGGCGGAAATAAAAAGAAAATACTTGACTTATTGAAAAATACGCTAATTAAAAGCTTAATACAGTAAAGTAGAGCATCAGAAATAAATATAAATATAAAAGAAGTGTCAGAAACAAGAGACTAAACTGGAGGAAGGATTTGTGTATTATTGAGTGTATTAAAGTTGTCTATTCAAATTGTATGGAATGATACAATATAGAAGGGTATTTATAAGGACTAAGAGAATCGTAATAATAAAGACGTAATATTCTATAATAAATATTCAGATATACTAAATAATTCTAATTTATCCTAATTGATCCTAATTATATTCTAACATCTCCCCCAAACTCAAGTGACAACTTGAGTTTGAAACTTATTTAAAACAACGAAATAAATAGGAAAAAAAACTGCATAAACTGATAAAACGGGTGCAGACAGAACTGTCGGAAGGAAGCGCAAATGGAACTGCTGCTAGTCTGAAGGAAGCGCAGATGGAATTGCCGCTTGTCTGAAGGAAGGAAACGCAAACGAAACTGCCGAACAGAAAAGCAGACGGAACTGCAATACGAGAAAGCAGACAGAACTGCCGGATGAAAAAGCAGACGGAACTGTCAGACGGAAAAGCAGACGGAACTGCTGGATGGGAATGCAGACAAAATGCAGACAGAACTGCTACGAGAAAACACAGACGGAACTGCTACGAGAGAACGCAGATAAAGAGAAAAAAATTGCATAAATTGATAAAACGGATGCAGACGGAACTGTCAGAAGGAAGCGCAGATGGAATTGCCGCTTGTCTGAAGGAAGCACAGACGGAACTGCCGCTTGTCTGAAGGAAGCGCAGACAGAACTGCCGCTATCTGAAGGAAGTACAGACGGAACTGCTAGAAAGAAACGCAGATGGAACTGCTACAAAGAAACACAGACAAAATGCAGACGGAACTACCACGAGAAAACGCAGACGAAACTGTCACGAGAGAACACAGATGGAACTGTCACGAGAGAACGCAGACGGAACTGCTGAAAGAGAGCAAAAACTATATGATTTCTTCATGAGAATAGGTAAGCAGCGGATGGCAATGGTATTTGATCATACGACTCGAAAAAACACCCAAGACAGAAAAAATAGGCTAGTCGGTGAGGTGAAAACCCATCAAAAGAGTGACAAAAGGGAAAGAAGAATGGCATAGAAAAAAATACAAAAACTATGGCGATTTCATCGCAAGAAAAACAACCTATCCTCTTCAAGGAGGATACCATGGCTCTGATACCATGTTAGAAACAAGAGACTAAATTGGAAGAAGGATTTGTGTATTATTGAGTGTATTCAAGTTGTCTATTCAAATTGTCTGGAATGATACAATATAGAAGGGTATTTATAGGGACTAAGAGAATCGTAATAATAAAGACGTAATATTCTATAATAGATATTCAGATATACTAAATAATTCTAATTGATCCTAATTATATTCTAACAAGAAGAAACAAAAATTTACGAAAACAGCAAAACTAATTTTTTTTTTCACGGTATCCCCCAATCCTGCAGGACAAGAACTAATCTGTCACGGATTTAAGCTCCATTTAAGGGTTTGTGCTGGCCAATGAATTGCTGCATGCACAAAGCGAGATTTGAACTCTCGACACTTGCTTAAGCAACTTAGTAAGCTAACTACTAGACTAATCCAACTTAATTACCATACTTACCATCAACAACTAAATGGATCAACACCATACCACTATTTATAACTTGAGCAGGATCTGTTGATAAATAAGTCAACACCTGTCTCTTTGTTCCTAAAAATTCTTTTCAAATATTTCAAGTTGTCGCAAAAAATCTAATTAACCATTTTTTACACTCCTCTTTTCCACTAGACTCTCCTGTCCAACACTCAAAGTGTTGTCTAATCCTACCTAAAATGACCCACGTTCTACTAAAGTACGTTCGTTATTCATGCACACCAAAATCTACTAGGTAAACTCACAGTCAAAGAACAAGTGATGAATGAATTTAATATCCTTCTTACACAAAGTACAAATATTATCACTATTACTAATAATTCTTAGTCTACTCAATCTCTGTATAGTTTTCACACTGTCCACCATAAACAAATTATGCAAATAATTCAATTTATGGAAGAACCAATCTTTTTCAAATTGCTCTAGTGTAACAGTAACTGGTTATGTCTTTCGGTAGAATTTTTTCCTGCAAAATCTGCAGAAAAAAAGTTAGTAAAAAATACATATTTTTTATCAAATTTTTACATCACTCTATCCGCTCTACCAATTGTTAGTTTAACTAGCCTTAACATGTCATGAAGTTGGTTAAGAAGTTCCAACTCTCATTAGTAAAGATTTTTTCTCCAATTAAAATTTTATATTCACGCTAGTCAATTCCATAACTCACAATCTCCTATCACAAATAAAAAAAAAAACTCTTAAAAAATTATCTTTCAAATAATTATATTGTAACTATGTATACTCCTAGAATTGAATTCTCCTTCCATCTTCTGACTCCATAGACACTCTACTAATTATCTTATTTCTAACGGAAACAAGATTGAAAATTAAAGACTTGATTTACTAAAAAACGTGCTAAGTAAATTTTAACCGTACATGAATATAAATAGTTATTTTGGTTTATCCCTTGTATGTCAAGAAATTAAAGTAGTTATCTTGTTAGTTGGTTTGCTAGTTGACGGTTACTTTCTTGCTAAGTCATCATCTCATTGTAAACCATCTTGTGGTTTGAAATGAATCATAGTCCATACCCTATCAAAAACTCAGGTTTTCACACACCATCCTTTACAAGGGAAACTTCAATTTTATTCTCCTTTTCCAAACCTATAATAAATTCAAGTTCGAACTTCTCAACAATAATATACCATCATAATTTAATATATTTAGTCAAATTGTTTATCATAATACGCAATATATGTCCACATCTTGTTAGTAGTTATCTTATAATTATATCCAAAATCGATACCAAAGGGTATGCCATGATTTTCGCATTTTAATTTATTTAAGCAATTAATTAAAATATAAAAACAAGATTATTTAAATTCCCATCTTTTGCAACAAGAAGAAAAACTATCTTCACGGGTCCCCCAAGCATAATACATCATTATACCAAAAGTCTCGAACCCAATTTCCAATAGATTAGAATATAATTATCCACCAATTATTATGTAGCCATGACGATTATAGCGCAATAGAATCATATCATCAACTACTTGCATTGCACCAATCAATATATGCTACCCTTTAACCGTATATAAATATAGATGCTTTATCCAATCGAGTCATTGCCATAATCTTATCATCCCTTCAATTTTTCCATATGGACAAATAGATAAGGAATATATCTTTATATTTCTGATTATATATAAGGACAACAAATACAAATAATGTTGAAACAAGCTTACGTTTCTACATAACTTGCATTACTTGGGTTTTTTAATAATAAATTCCAATGGATCCGAACACCCTTCATTGAAATGCAGAATTGCAGATGAGGATTGTGATGTGACAACCGGGTTATCTTCATCTTAATATAGGTTAATAAGTAGTTTCACATCTTAGTTAAAGCAATTAAAATTCTTCTATTTCAAATAAATGAATTGTTCTTGCCTTACTACTCCAAGGTATAACTCGTCCTCTGATAAGGTCGGTAGACTTCTCGACTAGACCAAGATATACATCAGCAATGGATGAACGGCGAGGGTGGATATCTGTAAAAGCACTCCAACGCTCAAGTTAGTGTAAAGTGGATAATAGATCTTATCTTAGAAAGAGTGACATACCTTCTGTAACTTTCTTGTCTGCTTTATATTTTAGCGAAAAAGGTCAGGATGTAAGGCTCAAGAAGAGGATTAATTGCATATCCGACGTTATTGATTTAAAGTTGTTTATGGCTATTATGAAATCGTCGGTTATAATTAGAGTTTAGATATTACCGAGCTATAACTTGTAACCGATGTTTACTGGTCATATCATGAATAATTTTGTTAATTTCATTTTTTGTTACAGAAAATAGCATCCAATATAGATGAGTATGCTTTTATTGATTACTTTCACTATCACTATGAATGAATATATATCACTTTGAAGTTTTAATAAAGTTTTCTATCAAAACTTCAAATCAGAAAGTTGCTTGCCAGATACATTGCTTTCACCTTATCTTTATATTATTGTTAATTTTTTTGTACAACATATATATCTTCACATCTCATGAACCTATCCTAAATACTATAGTCACTCACGATTATGATTAATTGGCTTGTTAATTATAAGCACAGAAACCAGCACAAATGGTACGGTGTTCCTACTTAACCACGATCCACAATTTAAGTCGTGCAAGAGAAAACTTGCATTAAAAGTGAATTGACATTTTGATTTTGATATGACCTAAATAATTAAAGTGTTTAGGCCTATTATTGGATAACTAAGCCCAAACAGCTGATAGTGCTTAATCTTTACCCCTATTAATAACATATCCTTTCATTCCTTTCAGGGAAGACAAGTTGTATGTGTATGCTAAAATGAAAGTTCAGATTTACTGTAATTGCTATATCTATATATATGGAATTAAACCCTATTATTCTTGAGTGGCCGGGTAAAAAACAGTACTAAACCCTATTAAGTTATATGACAGACACATTTGAATGATTTTTATATTAACTTTAATTTCAACAAGCTATTATTAATAGATCATCAATTGTGAAATTTTTATTATATAAGTTGAGAGTTTTAAGAATATATCAACTTTAATTTAATTTTAACCATTTGTTCACGATGTTATTATAAACAAAAATACTATTTGTATACCAAAATCAGTTACCAATATATTTGTATATAAATATATGTGGTTTAATTTATTTTTCAATATATATTTATATTTCAACATCTATTTTAATTTATACTTATACCTAACTTTGTTGGCTGATTTTGGTGCACATACACGTAGCATAGTCATGTTATAAATTATGTCTAGAATCAAACTATTTTAAAAGTTTAAATTAAGGTATAAACTCACAAATAATTATTTTTATGTGAAATTGATAATTAAAAGTTATTAGATTATTATAGGTTAATCAAATATGTTACATTAAATTTATAAATACATCCAAGGACAGATCCATAAAATTTTGATAATAGAGGTAAAATATATATAATATAATAATAATTTTTACAATAAAAATATTATATCTATATAAAGATCAGTTATCAAAATATTTATTAACCTACCATTATGTATTTATGTATAAATATATATGTTGTTTAACTCATTTTTAATATTATTTTATATTTTAATATGTATTTTATATGGACGGTTATTTTTTTTATGTACATATAGCATAATTATTGTTATAATTATATTTTGTTATTGTAAAATATGATTAATTTTCAAAATATCTAATTTATAAATTAAAATACTAAAATATTAATTTAAATAATAATATATAATTTAAAATTATATTTTTTAGCTTTTATATTTTTTTAAAAAATTGAATAATTTTTTTCTTAACAATAGAATCGAAATATATCTCTTTATATATATATATATATATATATATATATTTAAAAATTTATTTCTCATATAATAGAAGCTAACTTTTACTGATATTCATAGTTGAGAAAGTTCTTTTAATTAATGTAGTTGTTATGTAAAAAATTAAAACTAATTTTAAAAGAAAATAAATAATACTCTTTTAAGTCGATTTTTAATAAAAAAACATCAATTTTATTTAAATTGAGAATTAATTATTCTAATAGACATCTAATATAAAATTTTTAAATTGACTATTAAATACTAAAACTTAAATAAAAAATTATTGTAGAATCAAATTTAATAATTTAATAAAAATAAATAAATATTATTATCATTATATATTATTAAAAAAATTATAAATTATAATATGATATTTATCCCCACAATAATATAGATAAATTTATTTATGAAAATAACTATACTTAACTCTTCACCTTAAATTAAACCTATAAATACATAAATAATAACAATCTCATCTCCATTAATTAATATCTCAAGGTAGTATAGTAGATTAGTAGTGACAACTTACAAATTCCAAAAAAGAATTGAAAACAATAAATAAATAAAGAAGTAAAGAACCAACCCTACATTTTATTTTATAAAAAGGCGTGTCTCATGCAAAGGACCTATATAAATGATAATGGCGCTTTGTGGTGATATAAGCCCTCTCTTGCCTTGCCTACAATGGCCAAAAGAGGACCATTTGCCTTATAATAATATATTTCCTTTTTTATTCCATATTATATATCATTAGGTAATCATGATAACATTCATTTTATTAAATGAAATGCGAAAATACTTGTTTTCCTAATGAAATATTATACATGAGTGTGTAGGTTTTAATTTAATAAAGAAAAACTGAAAAGATAAGATTAAAGTGCAAAGGAATAACGAATGCTTCATCAAAACATTGACTTTTTTTCCCTGTGGGCCTTAGAAGGCATTGACTTGACCTCAACACAAATCAGGTTTGGAAGAGGGATTGAATATATATCAATCATCAATAACCCAAATTCAAGTTGCTTTTGGGCTTCAAATTATTTATTGGTTAAACAACACCTTTTACCCAAAAAACTAGCTAAGACAGGAAGCCCAAGAAAACTTTCATACACATCTTGGTCCTTTCCCCCAGACCCAAACAAATGAAAAAATATATATGTAATATTCTGCTGGGCTTTTTAGGCCCGTTTATATATATATATATATTGAGAGAGGTGCATGCAGCAATCTATTGGCCAGCGGCAGACCCTTAAATGGAGCTCCGATCCGCGACGGATTAATCCTTGGCCTATCGGGCTGGGAGATACCGTGGGCAACCAAAAAAAAAATATATATATATATTGAGAGATAATTATCCTACCTTGTGCATATAGTAATTTATTGGCCAACAGCAAATCCTTAAATGGAACTCATTATCGCAGTGAATTAGTTCTTGACCTTTGGAGAATACCGTTAAAAACCCAAAAAAAAAAAAATGAGAGATAATTTAACTTTAATACACAATGTTGTCCAATTAAATTTATATGTTTAATTTTTTTTAAGTAATAAATTTAATAATTTTATTAGTGTGACAATATATAATTAGTTGTCTGTATAAAATTATTTTACTGAATATCAAAATATCACCAAAGATCGAACTCTTAACCTTTCGGATCTAGAGCTCTGATATCAAGTCATGAAACCACTCATCCCAAAAGCACTAAATCGGACATTTCTAAACCTCTATTGTACACATTGTACAAATATTCCATTGGCTCTCTATACTTCTTCTTATTTTATATATGAACGGAAATCTTAGCGAGTTATGAGAGGATTTTTCGCATGCATAAGGAATAACCATAAGCGATGCTGTGTGATAGAAACATATATAACATAAGTGAGACCAAATATTGTTACTATACATTTATGTAGTCATTAATTCATCGGAATATATATGATTTCGTTATGTGGTTATTTTCATATGCGTCATTGCCCAGAGCGCAAACGATGATAAAGAAATGGGAATGAATATGGTGGCGTCTCATATCTTATATGCGTGCACATAAAGTGGCAAATTACTAACAGAATTAAATCGTGACTCGTATATACAAGTTGTTGATGAAACTAAAATGACGTATCATCACTGAGGTTTTATGCATGAGGAAGAAGACAAGTTCCTTTTTCTCAAAAGTGGCAAAAAGAAAATATTGAGGATTTAATGCGCACACAAACATATATGCAAATGCAAGTGTCACGGGGTCATGGATTGGATCCTCTACTTTGATTCTGAGTTTAAGGCATTATTGGTGGACTTATACGCCACTTTCAGTTATAAGTTGTACACCTACCTTCAACGGAAAACTAACCAATCTCATGTTATTATATTATATGGGCTAAAAAGTGGGACACACTAATATATATGATATGATACTCGTTTATCTATGATGTATATTTTGTCAAAATTGCGTGACCTTTTATTTAAGGCATCACTATTATATCTTACACGCAACACTTTCTTAACCTCCTTTTCTACATAGCTTCACAATTATAGAACACCCCATGCCAATACATATGCATGTGCCATGCTGGGAAAAAAACGAATTAAACTATAAAAAGTAGTAACATACTAACATGCATATATATATAAATAGATAGCAATTGCACTTCTAATTGCATATATATAAACATGATGGTTTTATATATCTTTTGGATTAAATTTTTGTTACTTTGTCTATTTTAATTTTTAGCCATTGTTTATTCAAATGAAAATCGTAAACGGAATAATTAACAAAACGTAGTAGCTAGCATACTTAATACCATATATATGGATATACATATTTTAATAAAAAATAAAACTAAGAATTGATGATTATATATGGAGGAATCCATCCTTGTAAGGCATGCTAACTGAGTTGTCATCCCTCTGTTACATTTTAGTAATGAAATTATACACTTTCCTTTATTAAGATGATTATTCACATGAATATGTTTTTAAATGAAAATTGTAATTAAAATATAAATGAAGGAATATGAAGGCATTTTGATTACACACCTCCAAGAATTCAATTATTTGAAGTTGCTTGAATATATATTGTTAAGTATAATTAAATATTAAGATGAGACTAATAAAGTGCGTAGTGGCAACTGTTAACCCTCCCATACTCAAACACTTTTGAGACTAATTACTATAAATTGAGATGCCATTCATATTTATTTCTACTCATTTCAAAACAAACATCATGGCATCATCTTCTATGTTGTTCTTCTTACTCTCCACCATCTTCCTCTTCATTTCACCTTCATTCTCCTCTCCAGCTCAAACTACAACTTGCCCCTCAGGCGACTCTTTCACGGCCGAGAGCCTCATCAGAGGCCTTAACCTATTCCCTAAAGGCTCCATTAACAGAATAGAGAGTAACACTCATCTTGTCCCTGGAAAGATTGTGAAGAAGAAGCTCACATTCCCTTACAATCTTGCTTCTTCTTCTTCTTCTTCAGGTACATCTGTTCAAGATCTTGGTCATCATGCAGGGTACTATCGCCTTCCTCGTTCCAAAGCGGCAAGGTAAGGAAACTAAACATACATATGAACCCTGCTATGCAATTTGAAGTTCCAATTGAGTTATTTACTTATCAAATTCTCTGCTAGCTTCATGTCAAAGAAAGCTCTGTTGCAGTTCTATGCAGTTATTGAGAGAAATAACTGCCAAGAAGTTGGATATTTTGGTTAACAAAGTTAAATTTCTTGCCACTTTCTCATATAACTCAAGCTGTTTCATGAGTTGTAAAGATTCTTTAAATGATTAAGGCTCAAATATTTATTTATCATCACATGACTTGTACTGGTTTAGGCTTATAAACAATGCTTGCCTGTTTCCTTGCATATTAAGAAACTCAAACTTATTTTTTAGCCAAAATATACATATATTAAGGCACTATCTATGGTCCTAACTGCATGGAATCCCCCCCCCCCCCCCACCCAACTCTCTTCAAATCAATGGTGCAGGATGTTCTACTTTTTCTTTGAATCTCGCAATAAGAAGGAAGACCCTGTTGTCATATGGTTGACCGGAGGACCAGGGTGCAGCAGTGAGCTTGCTTTATTTTATGAGAATGGTCCTTTCCAAATCACAAAGAACTTGTCTCTTGTTTGGAATGAATTTGGCTGGGACAAGGTGCCTATAAATTTTCTCCTGCATTTTCTCTCAAAATATTACTTTAACATGTTCATTCCATGCAAATGCCTCGCTTTTAAGAATAGTTAACAAAAAAGAATGTCATAATTTATGTCTCTCAGCACATTCACACATGGGGCTATGGCTAGTACCTATCTCAGAGAATCAAACTGTTACATTAGCTTTATTGGTTATGGTTGGCATCAATGTTTACTTTTGATTTGTAGGCATCAAATATTCTTTTTGTAGACCAGCCTATTGGGACAGGCTTTAGTTATACTTCTGATGATGATGACATCCGCCATGATGAAGCAGGTGTTAGCAATGATCTCTATGATTTCTTGCAGGTAAAGTCCATTTCATAATTGTGATTAAACAAAACAATTCATAAAGTGAAAATGCATGGTGGTAAAAATAACATGTACACTCCAATTCTACATCAATGACAGGCATTTTTCAAGGAGCACCCTCAATTTGTCAAGAATGATTTCTACATCACTGGAGAGTCATATGCTGGACACTACATTCCAGCTCTTGCATCAAGGGTTCACCAAGGCAACAAAGCAAAGGAAGGAATAATAATCAATCTCAAGGTCTCAAAACTGTCTCATTATATATGTACATTACAAGGTTTGTTAATTGCCTTTACTTGATAATAATTATACTGATTCTCTTGATCAATTTCATAAACAGGGTTTTGCTATTGGTAATGGTTTGACCAATCCGGAAATTCAGTACCAAGCATACACAGACTATGCATTAGACAGAGGACTGATTAAAAAGTCTGATTATGATAGTATCAGCAAGTTGATCCCATCATGCAAAGATGCCATAAAAAGCTGTGGTATGTTATGTTAGGTTACAAATTAAATTTTTTAGCCCCATGATGAATGATCTTAGAAAAGAAAAACACAATGGGAGAAAACTTACCAGCTTATTGCTCAAACAATATGTAATTTTACTTGTTTGACACCCTTAAATTATATTGTATTTGTCAGGTACCGATGGTGGAGATGCATGTATGACTTCATTATATAAATGCAATGCCATATTCAGTCGGATAATGTCCATCGCCGGCGACATTAATGTATGGTATTATAAGAGAACATAGTACACTTTTCTTACCAATCTAATTATTTGCCTAAAAAACACTACCATAGTTTCACTTATGAATTCTTCTACTATTGAAACTGCAGTACTATGACATTAGAAAGAAATGCGAGGGAAATCTGTGTTATGACTTCTCCAATGTAGAGACATTCTTAAACGAGAAGACAGTTAGGGATGCTTTAGGTGTTGGGGACTTGGACTTTGTTTCGTGCAGTAGCACAGTCTATGATGCTATGATGGAGGACTGGATGAGAAATCTCGAAGTTGGAATCCCAGCTCTTCTTGAGGATGGAATCCAGGTTCTTGTATATGCTGGAGAAGAAGATCTCATATGCAATTGGCTTGGTAAGCTTTTTGCAGCCAACTCAATTAATTTGAAGCTAAAGTTGGTTGTGTTGGAAGGACAAAAAAAGAAGTGCAATGATCAGCATTCTTAATGCTTTTGTTTCTCATTGCTCAGGGAATTCAAGGTGGGTTCATGCAATGGAGTGGTCAGGTCAAAAGGAGTTTGAAGTAGCTTCTACTGTCCCATTTTTGGTAGATGGCGCGGCAGCAGGGACTCTTAAAAGCCATGGACCTCTTGCGTTCCTCAAGGTTTGTGTTCAAGGGTGTGTTCTTGAGTTGACATTGTTATATCCACTTTTGATAACTTTATTTTGTGAAAAAACAGGTGAACGAAGCTGGGCACATGGTTCCCATGGATCAACCAAAAGCTGCACTTCAGATGCTAACAAACTGGATGCAAGGGAAACTAACACCGAAAAAGGGTGGAGCCAATGTCTCTCCTAAATGATGGACTCAAAGCAAAAATAACAAGGCATAGCTTGTGATCATATTAACTTGTGGGCATGGCTCCATGCATAATATTTGGGATTGTCTAGCTTCTACTACTATCCCTGAAATTGTGCACAAATCTGTATTTTATTTTATTCATTTAGAAATAAATCTTTGAATAAATATGTTAGTTCAGCATGATGCCACGATCCTCAGTGAATGATCTTTTTCTTTTCTCTTTTACTTTGTCATGCCATTAACTGGCACAAATATTAAAAAAAGAGGACTAAAAATCACACACAAACAAAGGCTGTATAATGAAATAGAGAGTTTTCAGTATGGAGACACCATCCAAACAAGTAAACTAAATGGAGCTAATACTTCTTTCTCATGAATCATGGCTAACATAAAATGAAAATAACTAACATTTATTTCCCACCTTCTTGTACCTTAATTATGCCACTGTAAAATGATTTTCACTTAAAATTTTTACACAAAATAAATTGTGACTATGAACTAGTACGTGATGATGTGTAGTATTCTCTTAAAACCTGAATGATGGGCTGAAATGTAGAGCTCAAGGGAACAGCGGATGCAAGCCTTAGATGTCTAGCATTGCCATTGAGGGGCTTGGTTAGAGTCATAGTGAACATCTCTCCCTCCAGAATCTCATTTACAGTCACACCTGCAGATACAAACCAGGTTCAAAGCTGAATGCAGGACCCAAAAGGAAAAAAAAAAGAAGGAATCTTTCACAGTATAAACTCTATGTTCAAGCTCTACATCATTGAGAGCTTGGATAATCCAAATTCCAAATGAAAGGGGTAGAAGATTACCACAAAAAGGGTGGAGCTTTGCAAAGTGAAAGAAGTCATCTGCAGAACAACCGAACAGAACCCTGGCAACTCTATCGAAGCATATGACACTGAATACCTTTGTTTCTGTCGCAACCGACATCTGCAAAACAAAGCACCCCCACAACAAAATTCAATACTATTTGGTGTAAATAACACAAAGGGTCACAGAAAAAACAGAACTTTGAAGGGGGAAAAAAAGAAGAATAAGATACCAGGATTCGGAAGAGTCTTTTGGAGGCAGAGGAGGCAGAAGCAGGGTGCGGGTGGCAGAATTTGCAGAGGGAAGAAGCTGGGACATCAGAATCATCACCGGAGGGAAAGGAAAGGGTCCTTTCACAAAGAGCGCAGACTCTGTAAAAGAGATCGGTGTGGTCTATCCCTAAAACCGTGCCTGTTAGCATCTGTGTTCTGCTTCCTCTCTCTCCTTGCTCTGCAGCTGCTTCCATCCTCAATTACTATGAATATCTCTATCAACCCTTTTAAAGTTCCAATCTAGTAAGAAAATAATGAATAAATAAATAAAATCCAATTAAAAAGGATATTATGATATGAGCAAATTAAAATAGAACAGTCACAAAAAAAAAAATTAAAATAGAACAAGTGAAAGAATGAGATTTGCACTTAGTTCATTTTTTAACTTACTGAAGTTTTAGTTTATACATATTGGTGAACTTATTAATTTCTTTGATTTATTAATAAACATGTCAACAAAAAAAATTTATCTTAGGAATTTTGAAGGCCAATGCGTGCAAGTTAATAACCATTGAAACTTGGAAGATTTGTTCTTGATACTATGAAAGTAAATTACACAGCAATTTACACAGATTACTGCTCTCCTTATTGAGAGACGAGTCCTCTACAAGATTCTACAAAATACATGGGGAGCAAAACAGATACCAATTCCCACATACATAAATGAGCAAAAAATTTTCTTCTATTTCTGTGTAACATACAACTACAAGAAAAATAACTGAGCAAGTTTACATTGTAGCTGTTGAAGTAGCAGTGTGAGAGTTGTCTTGTGTGATAATATGAATAACTTGAGTTGCATTGAAATGGCTTGTTAATACTGTATCATCATATATGCTGCTCCAAATGGTAACTGGATCCATGTAGATCCCCAAGTATGATATCAGTGGATCAGCTCTAGACTTGCCAATAACAAGCTTCAAATGCTGAGATTTTACTTTTGGAAACATCAAAAGCCTCTGATATCCAATTGTGGTGCCATTTGTAACTCTCTTCCATACATCATCTTGATGCAATGCCTCGAGGTGAAACTCACTCACTCTTTGTCCCATTTGAATAGGCTCTTGTAGTTGCAGAACATTAAAGGATACTAGTTCTTGAAGATCTATGTACAATATCCAACTTGATTGATACTCCTCTGGAGCCCAATAAGTGTATATGCCTTCTTTCAGAACATTGTAGGGACTAAACTGTGAATCACAAGTCCCTCCTCTTCCTCCTCCTTCTCCTCGCGTGCTGCTGGCTTCAAGAAGCGCATTTATAGCTAAATTGTGGGAGAATATAGATCTTCTGAGTTCAGTGAACCCTTGAAGAACTTGGATATCCTCGGGTGAAATGAGACCCGACGAGTTTGGAGGCACATTGAGTAGCAAGTGACAATTTCGACCAACCGACTTATAGTATATTTCAAGCAGATTGATTGCAGACTTTGGAAGTTCTGAAGGATGCCAAAACCAACCAGGTCTGATTGAGACATCACAGAGGGCAGGTACCCACTCATGACCAGCCGGATCTCCCTCGGCCGCATATCTGTTAGAAACAAAGAAAACATTGAACAATCTGAGACAAGGCATAACAAAGCATAGAGCTTAAAGCGTAGGAATTTAAGTAACCCACCGAGGATCATTGTAAATGCCAGCAATTGGAGTGAGACTGGAGTTGTAAATAGACCAACAAGTAGAGGCACCAAGACCAAGTTCATTCCCAACCCACCTAGTGTCAGGACCAGCATCGGAAAATATAATGGCGGCGGGCTGAAGCTGGTGAATGAGAGAGAACCAAGTGTGAAAGAAATACTCCATGTCCTTCTCCCCTTCTCCTTTTGCACCATCCAAAAATACGTCCTTTATCTCTCCATACCTCCCATCAGGAAATGCATATTATGATTAACACAATGTAACCCTATTATGAATCTAACAAGTAACAACTACATACAACTAACATAACTAACTAATCAATTGTAATACCAAATTCGAATTCGAAAACCCAAATATTATTTATTATACCTAGTGAGTAGCTCAGTCATCTGGGCCAAGTAGAACTGATTGTAGAGCAAGGTGTCACCGTAACAGTGCTCGTGTCGATCCCAGGGGGAGAGGTAGATGCCGAGGTCAACGCCGGCAAGTTTGGCGGCGGCGGAGAGGTCAGCGAGGACGTCCCCGGTGCCGGCCTTCCAGGGAGAGGAGCGAACAGAGTAGTTAGTGTATTGGGAAGGCCACAAGCAGAAACCGTCGTGGTGCTTGGCGGTGAGGATGACGCGGTTGAAGCCGTTGACTTTGGCGAGGTGTATCCAGTGAGTGGCGTTGAGGTTGGTGGGGTTGAAGAGGGAAGGGTGTACGTGGCCGGAGCCCCACTCTTGTCCGGTGAAGGTGTTGAGACCGAAGTGGAAGAAGAGGGACATGTGGCTCAGCTGCCATTGGATCTGGAAGGCGTTTGGGAGGGGCAATATGGGAAGTGGCGGAGCCACTGAACAACAGCAACAACAACATGGGAGTAATAGTAATAGGTTGAAAGACAATACTAACCTTAATGGCAGGTTGAGGTTGTCCATGGTGTCTGGAAGGGAAGAATATTGAGTTATGATAAATCAGCGTGGGTTTATAGTTTCAGTCTTTCACTTTGACCAACACAATGGAACACTGCTTTCTCACCATACACCAACACTAGTTCCACATTTTCACTCATTCATAACTTCAAATAAGTGAAATAAGTCAAATAACTATGCAAATTCATTTCCCAAATAATTTTAAATCAATTTTTTTATTTTTTTAAACGGACACTAATTTTTCTAAAAATATATTTTTTGGAATCTAATTGTCTTGTAATAATATTTATTTGTCTAATATGTGTATTAAAAATTTGATTGAAAACAGTAAAAGAATCCATCTATCTTAGTAGATTAATTCTTAAAATTTCAAAGAATAAAAATTTGATGAAATTGTTACATCTAAAATGATTAAAGATCATTTTTGTCGAAGGAAAGTGCTAGGTCCAGCAAGTTTTGTGATTTGTAACCATTAATTAATTATTAATGTTTTTAACAAGATTCTGAAAACCGAACTGATTATCAAACCGCTTTAATCACTGGTTCACTTATTTATTGGTCTAACCAGTCCAACCGATGGTTCAACCGAAAAAATCGTTTTAGAATAAAATAATAAATAAATTATAAAGGACCAAAGATGAGGGTACTCCAAGAACTCCTATTAGATGCAACAGCATTCAACATTATCACATTCTCACACACACATACAAAGCCTTAACTCAGAACAACCATAGCAAGTGACTTGGAAAGAAAATGTAAACACCGAAACAATCACAAGCATACAGAACATGTGAATATTATTATAGCAAACATAATAATAAAATAGCTCTTCTAATGCGTCTTCGAAAATATCCCAAATCAAGAAAATTACATAATCTGATCCACTTGATTCAGAAAGTTACATATATTAGAAAAATTAAGAATCAACTAAATGAAAAAGAAAAGGAAGGCCTGGTTGATTCGATTCAATTGCCTGAGATGAAGAATCAAACAGGGCTGAGAAGCTGAGAGTTTAAATGTTAAACCTCAATATTCAAGTAACATGACTCCATTATTGTTATTATTACACCCTTCTAATGTCACAAATTCAATATATGTTATAGTCCGTTGACACTTGTGTATTCACAACTTGGCCTCATCATTCTGATTCATACCTTAAGTAGAAGAAAAAGTCCCAATAAGCTTTCATTACAATTTTATCCAGAGAGTTGGGGCTTCGGTTCGGAGTTCATGCCAATGGTTCGGAGTTCATGCCAATGATAATGACGAGAGGGATGAATCCGTGACTCAGTAACATAGGCGGTGCAAATTTTAACAAAGTTCACCACAATGATTAACAACAACAAAAAGCACTGAAAGAACACTCAGTAATATAGGCAGTGCAAATTTTAACAAAGCTTATTACAATGATTAACAACAACAAAAAGCACTGAAAGAACAGTGAATCAGTAACATGGGCAGGGCAAATTTAAAATTTAAAAGTTATCAATTTAAAATTTATCATCAAATACAATCGGTGAGCAAAGCCAATCAATCAAACACTGACTGAGCATTCTGTTCTGATTCTGTGACTGGGAAGCAACAAATTCAGCAACAAATTTAACAAATCCTAGTAAAGTCCCGAGTTACAGCAAAAAGGCAAATTTATTGATTACCAATTCAGCAACATGCAGAAATACAGGGAGAAGGGAAATCTGGAAAAGAGAGAACACTAAACCAAAACATTAACCAATAATCACACTAAACTTGCAACCAGCAATTACAAAACAGCAACAAACATTAGTACATTATAAAACATTCCAAAACAGTGATGACACTAAACCTGCATAGTAAATAATCTCAAAGACAATGATCACCAATATCCAGCAAATAAACAATAAATACACAACAACAATTTAGCAAATAAACAAGAACAAGACCTAAATAGAAAATCCAACAAATTAAGTCGCAGCAACCAAACAATTTGACAAATTAAAACAACAGCAGCCCAACAATTTAGCAAATCAACTTAACAAATTCAAGAACAGAAAATCACAACAAAACAAAAAAAAATAAAAGTAACACAAGAACACAAGAACCATTAGCAAATTAACAAGTTCACAATAACAGTTAAAAAATTTACCAGAAGAACACGCAAGTGGAATCATCATGCTAACATGTTTTCTGCAAAGATGCTATTTGTACAGCTAAAATTTCCTAATTACTATGATCCAATTATTCTAATTTCACATGCAATCAACTTACTAAGTTTCTAAAAGCTAGAAATTATAAAACCAACCAGAAATATGGTTAAAGCATTTCATCAAACATGTTGAGTGCGGTAAAATTAAAATGAAATAAGAGAATTCAAAGCTTAATTTCAATGTGATAGAGAAGAGAACATAACTATTGTAACTTTAATTTAGTCTATGAAAAAATCCAAACCACTACCAAATCAAATAATTACTTATTGTAATAGAAATCAGAAGTTGCAGAGTTTGAAGAAGAGTATTGGTGTTGTGTGAGTGTATTGTCTGGTGGCGGGTTTAGGGAACTCACGGCGGGGACAAAAGAGAGCAGTTCGACGGCTGAGTGGAGCGCGCGGGTTGGTGGCAGAGTTTGAAGCAGAGTAACGTGGCTTCCAGACGAACGCGAACTCGAACGGTGAACAGCGAGTGAACGCGAACGGTGAACGCCGAGCGAACGCGAATGGCGAAGAACGCGAACGAAGACGCGAACGTGAACGGCAAACAAACGGCGACGGAAGCGCGGCTGAGCAGACAAAGACGACGGACGCCGAGCTCGAGGAAGCAACCGCGATCGGTGACAGCGAACAGGGGTTGAAGATTTGGAGCACGAGGGAAGCTAGATGACGGATGGCGAACTTTGAGTGCGACGGACGGCGACAGTATGCCACTCCTTGTGGCGGTGGTGTAGGCTTACAGTGCTAGGGTTTTGTGGCTGGGTTTGGGTGATTTCTCTGACTGAAACAAAGAAAGGGAGAAAGAAACGAATGAGCTTCCTTTTTTGTGTAAACCGGCCGGGTTCTAGTTCGGTCCGACCGGCCGGTTCTCATTCGGTTCAATGGTTTTTTACCGATTTATGATTTCCGGTTTTACATACCTGACCGGACCGTTAGTATTGCTGGTTTGTGATTAAACCGGTTCGATCGGTCAGTCCGGTCCAATTTTCAGAACATTAATGGTGTTAGATTCTAATAGTTAGGGGTGTCCGCGGATCGGATCGGATCGGATATGGCCGAAAATTCGATCCAATCCGCACAATTTTCATCGGATCGGATCGGATATGATATCCGCACTTTTTAGTGCCGGATCGGATATCGGATATATCCGCATAATTAAACCTTCTCTTTTTAATCATATTTCTATGTAAAAGAATTCGATAAAAATATTTCTTTCATACTTTTAAACTTATTTATTCCTAAAATATTTTTAATCAAACTCTCTCTAAATAACAAAAATAAAATAATACAATATATAAATAATAATTACTAACTAAAATATACAAACAAGTAAATATAATACCAAACATATATATATATATATATATATATATATATATATATATATTTATTTATTTATTTTTTAATTATTATAGTGCGGATTTGCGGATCGGATACGCGGATATAGAGCAGATATCCGCGATCCGATCCGCAAAGGGTGCGGATCGGATCCGATCAATTTGCGGATCGGATTGTATCCGCAATTTTCGGATCGGATGCGGATATTTACTGCGGATCTGCGGATACGATCCGATCCATGGACACCCCTACTAATAGTGTAGAATCATTCACTTTTTTTTTGTTAGTTAAAGTAGTATTTGTTTTGAGGTACTAGGACAGACACTGAAAGACTGAGACACAGTATCATGTTTGTTGACTCAGAGACTGATATTAAAATTTCTGTCTCTATCGCTGAAATTTTAGTATTTTAGTACTTCCAAAAAGTGAGGACACGGGGACTAAAATTTTAGAAACAGAGACTGAAACTTTAATAACATTTTATACCTAAAATACCTTCATTTCAATTAATTAATTCTAATTTTATCTTTTGTACAAATTAAATTAAAATTTCATTCTTGTTTTAATTTTTGCACTTTACACCAAAAAGAATACTGAGATTTATTTCTCTTTCTGTCTCTTAGTCTTAGCCTTTGTCTCTTCACCAAACACTACCTAAGTGTTGGATAAAATTTAATAAAAGTGCTCCCACTTAAAAAGTTTTTTTTAATAGCAATTTGAGTTCTTTGTTTTTAACAATTATTAAACACTTTGGACTAACTAAACTGTACTCTGATCTATAGTTTATATCCTTCGCCAGAGTCCAACAAGGCTTGGACCAACAAAATCATAACACTAGTGTCCAGCCAGGCCCCTTTTTGGACTCTTAGTTGGGCCTTAATTCCATATCCAAATCTCGAGTGTCAGAATACGTATATCTCGTTAAGTTCACTATTATCTTTTCTGTCCAAAACGAACAACACAGTAATCAGCCCAAACAAAAAAATATTCGGGTATTATATTATATTGAAAAGAAAAAAGAAGCTGCATAAAGCCTAACAGATTTTAATCATATGTACGTATAACGTGTCACATGTTTTTTGGTGAAATCATATATATGAACCACGCATATATGTTATATAATTTTGAATAATATATATGTATTTTGAAAAGAAGATGATGAGTCAACGAAGGGCAGATCGATGCAACGTTTTTGAAGTTGTCGTCTTGCATTGTATTGCTTCTTTGTTAAATCAAACTACTTTCCAAATTCAAACTTGCAACCTATCTTCACCAACTTCATATCAAACATCATAGAAATCTACAACGAACCAGTAAATATAATGGTTTCTTGGTTTTACCCTGCTAGTAGTTTATATTTGTTTTTTTGAATGATATGATTGATTGGTCTTTTATTTAATCTATGTTTTCCGTCTTCCTTTCCCTGATTATTATTGGACCACCATTGGCCACTTAATAACTCTCTCTCTCTCTCTCTCAAAGCAAGAGTGCTGCAACTTCACCAGAAAGTAAGGTGCAGTCAGATATAGAGACCTTAGCTACTTCAACGTACCATACTTCTTAATTAATGCCGCATGCATCACTTCTCTTATTAATTTAATTAATTTATTATTCCATCAAAACCTTTTTCATCTTTATCATTATTAAATGAAATTCTTAATCATTTATCTCTAGTTGATGATAAATTAAAAAAACTATTCTATATGTTTATATGCGAAGAATTGGCTAGGGTAGTATTGTTCAAGCCTTTTGGTAGAGCTAGAAAGATTCGAAAATCCTATTTTAAGCGATAGAATGAACAAAAACTTATCTGTTAAATTCTCTTTTTATTTTATTCGTTTTTTCATTTTTTGGATATAACGTTATTAGACAATTATTAGATTTGTTTATGAAAATAGGATAAGATAAGATCATAAAAATTAGATATAAAAGATATAGATACAAAATTTAGTGTTCTTGGTGATAAAATAAAATAAATTATTGAAATCTAATTTATTTTTATTTTTTCAATTTAAAAAATTAAAAAATATATATAATAATAAAAATTATAATTATAAAAAATTAATAAAAATAATAAAAAATAAATTATATCTTTTGTTAATATTTCTGTATTCTTCCTATCAGAATAGATATAAAATCAATTCAACTATGTATTCTTTAAAAATAGTACAATATTCAGCCTTTTATTACAATAATTTAGTAAAATAAAATAAATACATCTAAAAATTATGAATAAATTTAATACCTTTTTAAAATTAAATACACATCTAAAATACAAACTAAATAAAATTTAAATTTAAATTTTAAATTTTAAATTTTTGTTTCGAATTTAATATATTTAATTATTAATATATTACAATTTAAATATATATCTAAAAATCAAATTAATTAAAATTCAAAATTTCGATTTTAATATTTTAAAATAAATCTTAAACCATCTAATTATTAATTAATACCATACAAAATCTTGAAAGAAGCAAAACAGTCACATTTATCGCACATCATAAATCTAAAAATACACGTTCGTCCGTAGTTTATCATATTCCGCCGCTGTTTATCCGCGCCACCTTCTTGCTCGGCGCTCATCTTTGACGTCGTATTCCTCCTCCTCATGGCTCATATTATAAGTATTATTCTTGTCCAAAACATGTATGGATGGCAGAGTGTGGTTGACAAGCTTTGAAGATGTTCAAATATTATTCCCCATAGAAGTAGATCAGAAGGGTACTATAAGTATATAGTAGTAGGACTGTATGGAGCGAGCGTGCATGCACGTGCGGGAGGCGTCTTCGGTATTCACACAAGGGACACGTTTCGAGTGATGAGCATAGCCACGTATCATGCATTCTTCAAAGTTTCAACGCATGCCAATTCATCTTCTCATCCAAAATCACACATCACATCCTTCATCGACCAACCACATATCCCACTTTATTTTTTTTTATTTTTTCTTACACCTTCTTTGACTTTAATTCTCTCTTCCACCCTACACTAATAAGTAATAACCAATTATTTTGTTATACTCATGCGTGCCTACATCTACTTACAAGTTCAAGGTACTTAAGAAAAATCAATGCTCAAGGTAAACCAAATATTATTAAATATGTGTCACATTCATATTATTAGGTCATGCATACAGATGTTTAATCATAAATAATAATAAACAGTAGAAATGACGTCCAATTTGATAAAGTTTTTGTTTTTTTTTTTAAATAACAATTATATTTAATAAATTAAATCGAAATAAAAGTGAATTTTAATAATAATTTAATTTCAATACATTAGCAATATAAAGTAATTTTACACATATATCTAACTACGTATATAATATTATATGAGTAAAAATAATTATTTTTACGTTGATCGCATGAATAATTATAAAAAAACAGATATAATTACATTGTTAATACATCAAAATTAAACTCTTTTAATAAACATAAGTAATACTACTAATTCTATTTGATAAAATTATTTTTAACTATAATTTAAACATAAATTTAATAGTCACAAATATAATTAAAAATAAAAATATTTATTAATCAATAATATTAGACGTTCAAACGGTTTTTAAATTAAGTTTTCAACTAAATTTATTGTGTACTTCTTCTTCTTTTTCTTCTTAACATACAAATTGTTTGCTGCTTCTTATTCTTCTCTTCCTCTTCTTTTTTCTTCGTTAATTTTTCTGCGCATTTTTTTCTTCAACGTTATCGCGTTACCACCGCCTCCTTCATCATCGTTATCTTCTTCTTCAATATCTTCTTCTTCTCTTATTTAATTTCTTTTCTTCCTTTTTTTCTTTCTCAACCTCTTTCATCTTTTTCATCATCTTCTTCTCATATATATTCAAAAAATTAGAGCATAAAAATTTTGATGTATATATACAACACTAAAATTTTGGTGCACAATACCAAAAATTGGTGCTCAACACATAAATTTTTGAGGGCCAAATGTCTAAAACATTGATATCTCAACCAACAAAATACGTATAATATATAAATTTTGGTGTATAATATACAAATTTTTAAAGGATCACATACTCAAAATATTAACTTACTCAACTAACAAAATATATCTGCAATACAAATTTATGTGTATGTGCAAAAATTTTTATACGATATGAATAAATTTTTTTATTCTCTAATAAAAATTTATGTACTGCACAAATACCAAAAAAAAAGCATTTTTTTATGGATTTTTATATAGTATCACCGTTTATTAATATATAGTATATTATATTAAATATTTGAAATTAGTAATTATAAACTAACTTCAAAAGTATTTCTTTATACGTTTTCAAAACACTCATAACTTTATATATATAACTATATTTTTTCATTTACTAAAAATAAAGTGAAGTGTTTATATTTTTCAAAAATGTAAATATCTCTTAAAAAAAATTATCAAAACCAACCTCAGATTGATCTTTAAGAAGGAACTTTATTCGTTTATTTATTTATTTATTTTAAATCATTATATTTATAATAACTTAAAGTACATTCTATTAATTTTGAAACTACGACATTCTAATATTACATACACTACACATACTCCAAAACCTCCTTTTTTCACATTCTAAAATTTCCAAACTCGTCGTTTGTGTTTAGAAATCAATTTCACTTATCAAAACGAATAGAAAGCAATGTTGTTACTCTTGTTTTCTTTCTTTCTTCATTTAGATTATTTATTATTGGTACGGAACAATAAAATCGCTTTCTAAAGAGAGTCGTTTTAGCACAATTCACATGCCACAAATCAATTTTGTCAGCTTAGTTCGCCAACCATACAGGAAAGGGAGACATCACTTGCTGTTTCAGAGTCAATGCCAGATTATGACACCACTCCCTTCTATTAATTAATTAATCCAGTCATTTTGAATTTCTTTCTGAATTTCATGAAATCATTACCGAATTTTTTTAATTATAATGATTTATTTATTTGACTTTAATTGATTAGGAAGGCCATGGCCCCATTGTGTTTTTTCAATTCCTAGACTTCATAAACGGAAAGAAAACAGACGAAAAACAAGTACACGTTGCTTGGCAGAACATTTGATAATACAACCAAAATTTTAAATTATCATATTCTAAAAAATTATTTATATAAATCGTTAAAGGATTTTAAATTTTAGCATTTTAATAAAACCTAACACATTTTCACAATTTATGTACAAATATAAAAATCAAACTTATAGATAGATCACTACAAGTCTTGTGTTTTGGGGTTTTCACGTATAAATCATATTAACATTTTTTTTTTATGACTTATTATTTTCTCTTCATCAGAAAACAAAAAATAAATTAACTATCAATACAATTAATCAAAAGATAATTACTTAATAATTAACAACATGACTTAAATTAATTTTTATATTACCAAATTAGGCCATATACAGAATATAAAATTTTAACACAATGGTCCCTAGCTTGAATTTTGCGATCACTTATTCGAATAACCAATTATGTGGCAATCCCAGCCAGTAATCTTCAATATATTATATATAAGACTTTAATTTTGTCAGCATCTTGACCTTTATATAAATATGGTAATATAAGGCTTTGTTGCAATGCCACCTAGCTATATATATATTCACCCTAATATATATTCATCAATTTAATTATATATACTCTACTACTACTCCACTACTACTACTCCTCCTCCTCCTGTCCCATATCCTGGCACCAGATTGATGCTGCTACTTTTGAACTACTACATGTCACAACTTTATACAGCATGACATTATATCACTGTAAATACTGAAATATTTTGTGTATGCATTGCAAGCAAGAGATTTAGTCCAATTCGTTCATAGCCCCTAACCTTCATAGAGACACAGCTATATGTTTTGCCGAATAAATATTTGGGTGATATATAAATGTACGATATATTTATTTAAATAAGAAGAAGAGGACAATATTTATTTGTGTAGGCCTTGTTGCTGAGAGTAATAAAATTGTGGAGATATATGTATGGTGAAACGTTTCTATCGTATGATTAATGATTGCCTTATAATTGTTAAATATTATATAGTATGGTCAAATATAAGTAGTATATGTTACTGTAAACAAGCACTACTATATACAGTATAGTAGTGATATTTATTTGGGGGCATAAAGGGAACAAAAATGCAGGCATTATATATAGGTCTTAGCTAATTACAAAAAGCCAAAAATATCATCCTAGATCCCTGCCTACCGATGCAGATTAATTACTTTGATTTAATCCCTAAAGTTTATTACTTTATGGAACCCACTATACTCTTCTTTCATAGGACCATGACTTTTGGTGTTTAATTAATAGGGGCCACGTAAATCCAAATAGTAATTAAATACCAACATTTTTGTATTATTATTGTTTTTGTTGGTCAAATCCACGTTTGACCGAGACATAGCCGAAGATGAAATTGTGGAAAACTTGAATATGATTATTCGTTTGAGCTTCTTATAAAAGAAAAGTTTGCAAGAAAGTTTGTGTTATGCAATGAGTTTTATGTGAGTGTGACAAGACGAAGGAGATTCGAGAATTGAAATCCAGAGGACTAAGTAGACTTCTTCTGGCAAATACTAACCTTGAATTACTATAAGGTTCTAACAGAAATAGAAAGCGATATGACCAAAATTGAATACCTAGTAGATATTTAATTGGTTAATTGCTTATATTAAAATTACCCTAATTATAGGTGCATTCACAGAACTGCACACATATATATAGGTTACAGTTTTAGCTGCAAATTAAATCCACACGTTATCAGTGACACGCACAACTGGACTTAGTTCCATGTATCAATTTTAATATTTGAGCTCGTGTAATTAATTAATTGTATATATTCATCAATCAACTATCACTTTCTACGTTACGTATGTAATCATGTACGTACTCTCTTGTTCATTTCAATAACTAGAACAATTAGTAATTATAATTAATGAAAAGAAAAAAGAGTGAGGAGGACTAGTGTATAGGCACACCATGATGGTATATGAAGTACGAAAATGACTTAAAGCCATTCCCGAGACTCCATAGCTAGGTTTTCTTTCTATTCCTATAAGTCACAACGCAACAAAATAAAATTAAAAAAAAAAAAAAGAAAAAAAAGAAAAGGAATGTTATGTATAGAGTGACACGACCCATCTGCATATGCAAGATCATTGTTTTACCTTTTTCTTCACAACAAATCTTGGTCCTAATAATGCTAATACATATCTATATATGTATGTGATGTATCATCATCCTTACCCCTTCCATTGATTAGTCAATCCCAAAGAATCTGATCCACACCACATATGAGACACTACAATAAGTACATGCGCGATTCCCTTAATTCATTATTAATATTAACAATTATTTTTGCCTTTTGGAAAGTTGTCCAATTCTGTTTGTTATATATAATACTACTATATATTACTGCATTATTATATATCCACCTATAATAATTCCTTCTGATTTTTGGCTGTAAAGTTTATATGGACGTGTCGTATGCTGTTTCAAAATATACACCTCCCATCCTGCTGCAAGCACTACTTTAAAAACTATTATTTAATCCTTTTTTATTTATGTACATCAATATTTATTATACAAATTAAATCAATCTTATTAAGTTTCATGCCCTAATCATACATATAACATTATATCCTTTCGTATGTATAATAATGGTATTACTATATTTTAATTAGTTGCGTGCAGCATTTAAATATCTTTTGTGTGTGTCTTTTGCTAAATACACATGGCCTGGCATTTTACTTTTTGGCAGAGTGTCAATGCATTATTATTTATAAAATAATAATTAACTAAATAGGAGTAATTAATTAAAGAAGGCACTAGTGTATGTATGTCGTGCGAAGAAAACCAGGCGAGTCTCCATTTTGGTCGTTGTGTTTGGAAAGAGTCACAATTCTGGTAGCTGTATCCATCACTGCAATAGCCCTGTTCTCATCTGCTGTGTTTCTTTCAATTCTCTATCTCGCAAACTTTGGATGCTTCTGTAATTACACCACAACAGATACATCAAATAAATAAAACTGGGTTTTAAATTTTTAATTTAATAACTCAGCCATCAATATTATAGAAACTTCTCATCTCATAACTCAATGGAAAGGAAATCCTCTATATATAACTCATAATATAAGCATTTTGTTAGTGTTGCAAGTGTTGAAGTTAGTCCCACATCAAATAAAGTATGAAAGAGTGAGGAGTTTATAAAATGAGAGACTCATTAATTTAATATCTTAAAGTTTTGAGTTGGATGTGATGCCTTCTCATCTTATGTTATTTCATTTGATGCTAAGTGACGAAAAAGTTAATATATTTTTTTTTCAATATTTAGTTAATTTTAAATATTAAAGATTAATTGTTAAATTTTAATAGATAATTTTATATGAGTGATCATATAGGTATTATATTGGTATATGATTTAAGAGAAATATTTTTTATCTTCTTTTAGTATTAAACATAAAAGATAAAAAATATATAAAATTAAATTTAAATTTAGATTTAGTGCAGTGTACTTACTTTAGACTTTAGTGTATTTGGATTAAATAAGACGACTTAAAAGCACGCATGTGTAGTGGAAAATTAAATTAAACCGTGTAATAAAAAATGAATTAAACGTCTTGTCGATGCTTTCGATCAGTTCGCTATCATGAGAAATTTGTTTATAATAATTTTTTCTAAGTGTTGAAAAACTAGGGTCTCTTATTATAAGTGAGAAAGAAGCAGTAGTAGCCAGAGAAGTTTGAGTTTGAAATTTGGATCGTGAAAAAGATCAGAGAAATAATGGGAAGAGCTCCTTGCTGTGACAAGGCAAATGTGAAGAGAGGGCCATGGTCACCTGAAGAAGACACAAAGCTGAAAGAGTACATAGACAAGCATGGAACTGGTGGAAACTGGATCGCTCTTCCTCACAAAGCTGGTAATAATAATAACATACATGAACCTTTTTTTGTCCCTAGGTAGCTACATAATAATTAAGATGGTTTATTTTTTATATGTAGGTCTAAAGAGGTGTGGAAAAAGTTGTAGATTGAGATGGCTTAACTATTTGAGGCCTAACATTAAGCATGGTGAATTCTCAGACGAGGAAGACAGAATAATCTGCAGTCTTTATGCTAATATTGGAAGCAGGTATATAGTTATATACATACCCTCATGTCCATCATATCCATGTATCTAAAAGAGGTAAAATGAAAAGAGATCTTTGGCTTCTTTGAGTTGCACATGCATGTATCTATTACTTATTAGATCTACCTATAGCTCTATCTCTATCTCCACAATTAGATAGTTTTTTGAATTTGCAGATGGTCAATTATAGCAGCACAGTTGCCAGGAAGGACTGACAATGATATCAAGAACTATTGGAACACCAAGCTCAAGAAGAAGCTCATGGCTTTGCTTCCGAGTCATCATCATAATCAACAAAACCCACCACCATTCTTTCCCTACTCTTCTTCTTCTTCTTCTATTCACATGACAACAGATAATAATAATAATAATAATCATCACTACTACTATTACAACACTACAACTACTACTACTCCACCAAGCATGTCTTTCACTACTGCTCCTCCTCCTTCAACTAGTACTAATTATTATAATTACAATACCACCATTGCAACATCACCAATAATGTCTAGTCTCCCTTTCTACCAAAACCAACAACAAGAGCAGCAGCAAGCATTGATGAGCCCCATGCAACAGTATTACCCTATGTTTGGGAGTGAAGGGAGTTGCAGTTCATCTGATGGGAGCTGTAGCCATGGTGGGAGGGAGATCAAGAAAGAAGAAATGGGGTTTCATCATCATCATCACATGTTTCATCATCATGAAGAGCAGCAGCAGCAGGCTATGGTGGTTGATCATGATGGTATTAATAATAATAACCAGTGGACAGAGAAGCTAGACAAGTGGCTGTTCCAAACGGCAAACCCATTGGACTATGATTTAGAGGTGATTAAACAACTTGTTATTAGCAATGATGGGTTGTTCAGTGTTGATGAAAACAAGACCGTACAAGAGAGCAAGCCCATCATCTACTCTGACTGATCACTAGTGTAGTAGGCTAGTAGGGAAGATGAACAACAAAAACAAAGGACTCATATGAGGTTGCTTTTGGGGTTTTGTGTTGTGTTTCAATGAACTCAACTCAGAGACATACATTCATTATTGCATTGTGAATTCTGAGTTGTGACAGTACATGGTAATGTCTTCTTTATATTTTCTGCACTGCTCTTATTATTAGCTTACATTTTCATTTTTTTTTTTTGTAACTATTTCATCCCCATCCATTAGCTAGAGACATTTATATGTTCTTATTGTTGTTATCTAAGAAAAATGTTAATGCCTCGTTTTGATTTATTAGAATTTTATCATCATCATCAAGACAAATTATTAGTCCATAGCTTTTCCTGCTTTTGTTGTTTTCCCCTTTATATTTGTATGTCTTTCAGCCTCAATTACTAACCCAAGAAATATGGGACTAATTAATTTTCTTTTAGTGTGTTTAGAATAAAGTGAAATTGGTATTGTTTTTATTTTTAAATTATTTTTTTGAATAGATAAATAATAAGAATTAGATTGATCTTATTATATGTTTTATAAATTTATTTGAACACTTGTTTTAATTAAATCTTCTCATTTTTCAAGAATTTGGATTAAAATTAAAATATTTGAATAAGTTATAAAGGTTTAACCACCGGTAGTAAAATGTTATTTTATTTTATATAACTATCTTAAATATAATAATTTATTTTCAATTTATTTCGAATCAAATCATTTTTTTTTATTCCAAATACAATTTGTCTTAAACTATAGTAATCAAATATATTTTTCTGAAAAATATTAAATGACTAACATTTTTAGTTAAAGAAAAAGAGAATTGGCTAGGATTAGCAAATGTAAGACAAATGAAAAACAATGTTGAGTACCCTATTTTAATAAAAAAAAATAGTTTATTTTTAAGTATGAAATTCATATCTTCTAAATTATAAACATAAAATTTCACATTAATACGATTTAAAATAAACTACTTAATTACATTTTTAACTTAAAAAATTGTACAAATAACTTATATGATATATATATATACAATTCAAACTGCTAAATTTTAAAAATGCCATTATTTAAAAATATAAATTTATTAATTGCTATACCAATATAACGTACTTTATTTTCTCCCGCTCTATGTATATAATGGATTTATTACGAAAAAAAAAAATTCAGTACACATTAAATAAGGTTATTATCCACTTAAACTCCATACACATACACATACACATATAAATAATGGTATTTTTTATATTTAAAAAAAAAAAAGAAAAAGAAAATTGCTATGCGAGTCGTTTCTTTTATTTGATGAGAGGAGGGAGAGTCCCCTTTGGGAACCCAAATAACTCTGATAAGGCTCCAAAATTCCATGATCGTTAAAGAGACTTTTGTCAGAGTAGTTCATGTTGCAGAATAATGCTGATAATTATAAAAACTCCACCACACATAGCAGCTAAGTCAGAGACTTAAATTATTATTCAGAAAAATTAATATAATATGTTATTATTTTCTCTCTATATATATTTCTTATTTAGAAACAACTATATTAAATTATTAATACACTTTTTGTTCAGAATGAGATATATATGAGTTATTATCTGACGAGTTCGTAACGTGTCAACTGTTTAACTCTCTGTTTGCAGATCTGCATCACTAAACTATACCCTGAAATTTTATCAGCACGCATTATAGATTATGGAATTTAAATGTTTATTATCCAATGTCCTTTCTGATGAAATAAATGTAAGGGTGAATGAAAAGGCCAGTGTGGCCCAGTGATATGAACATCGTGACATATTAAATTATAAAGTCCCACTTTAATTAATTTCTTCATATTTAATAAAGTAAGTTGTGTAATTATTCAAAAAGTATTAGTTGTCAACAACAAAGAAGTAGGAGTAACACTTGGAAATTTGCATTGCCGCATACCCACTTTCATAATACCATCCTATATATACAAGATACTATTTACATTTTAAAAATCTAATACAATAAACATCACGCAAATTATTTTGTTATGTCGAGGTAAAAATGGTATTTTTTAGAATTATAAATTATAAAGGTGGTATTTTTAAATGTAAAATTTTTTTATTTAAAATATAAAAATTAGATTTTTCAATTCTTTTGGAAATAAAAATTGAACAATTTGTTAAGAACAAAAATCGAATCTTTTAATTTATAAATTTATTTTTAAAAAATTACAATAAACAAATCGGACCTTTCAATTTAATATTAAAAACATTTTAAAAATCAACCTGCAAAAGTAATCGTAAATCCGATTACTGATTCTCATACTAAAATAAAAATACATACATAACCAATAAAATTAAATTACACACATTTTTCTTTCATAATAAAAAATTTTAGTCTAAACATCAAACCTGAAATTTTTTTCTAATATTAAATTATTACGAGTGAATTTTTAAAAAATGACTCAAATAATGTTATATATTATTGTCTGTCTTTACAAAATATCAATAACATTTTGTTTTTTTATAATTAAAAAAATATTTATACAAAACGTCTTTTTATAATTAAAAAATAATTTTTTTTTACAAAATGTCAACCAGGTTTTATGTTATTACTATAATAGTATAAATATTAAAATAATTAAATATTTTTTTATTTTATGTTAAAATGACCTGTACGTAAAAAAAATTAGCCTTAAATCTGTATTGAAGATATATAAATTCATTGTTTGTTACTGTTTTCCTGTCACAAAATAATTTGCTTAATTTAAGGTCTAAACCATTGAGCAGGGGTGGGATTCTCATAATTGGGCGTTGTCAGACCTATAGAACAGTCATCAGCATAAATAGATTATTACTGTGTCACACTTTCTTTCAACTTGTTAACGAAGTATTCTGATCTCTACGCATAAAATAATAATTGAAGCTTTCGCTATAGCTGCTTAATTAATTAAGTAATTAGATATATTGAGAAGTTGGTTTGACTTGTCACGGTGAGAAGGAAAAGCAATAAGTTATGAAGATGATTATTCTCGGGACTGGTTGCTTGCACCTCTCAGATCAGAAGAACCTTGTCTCTTCTGATGATTACTACACCGGAGATAGAAGACAAGTTTTATAGTCTGCATACACTGTTCATACTTGAGATTGCACATCAACAAAACTTTGTATTGTCAAAACAAATTCTTTTCTACTGTTTTCATACAATGATATCCTCTCCATCAAATTAATTACAGATACATTTTATAATGTCACTTTAATTATTTTCTAATCATACAAATTTATTTAAGAATGAACAAATTAATTTTATCATAATTACAGATGCATTTTATCATAGTTCGTTCTTGTGTTAGAACTTAGAAGATCCTTATAAGGTTTCATAATTCACATCTTAGAGGAGAAAGAGAGAGCTTGGTTGATTGAATTACTTTACGTCATGTTAGCATTCTTTTTTTAGTTTTTTTTTCATCATGATTTGGGCCCATCACCATATATTTGGGTCATGGGTAACACCAAACTCGAAGAGGGCCAATGTGTGGATTTAGGCCTGTGGGTAAAGGCCCGTTATGATCCAACAGAGCAGAACAAAAATGATATTGATGTAGTATAGTTGAGTAACGAATACGTCACACTAATACCAAAAAATAAATGAACATGTGACACATGGAATCTATATATTTATGTCATCCAGGTTAGAACTTTTTAATTTTTTTGAGGACTATATTAACAAATAACAAGTCAATCAATATTAGAAAGTTACTAATTTAAAAAAAATTCCAATGACAGTGAAATCAACTAATGTAACTGTCTTACTTTATTAGAAAATCGATACTAATACTAAGCATACCGTCCTTAATGAATTTTTTATTTGAAAAAAAACATATCAACATCAAACTTCTATAGTTAAATACTAGTAATTTAGTATATACCGAGTATAACAAGAACAAACAACCTTCTTTAGTTCTTCTAACAAATTAGATTCTATAGTAGAGATTGCAATTGAATAGAGCCTTGAGTATGAATATACGTGGGAATGGAGGCAAAGTGCAAAAGTGTTATTTAAACTCTATACTTTAGGCCTAAAAAAAGTGAGCGAATACTAATGCGTGATCCTTTTGCCATTTGCTTTGTTCCCATGGAGTAACGTTGCCATCCAAAATACAAGCAAATTAGCTCAAGGCCAATAAATTCCACACACTGCTCTTGTCCTTTTTCCCATTCTCCGTCATGTGCTGACTCGTATAATCACATTACTGACACTAAGTATAGTTTAAAAAACGAATGGTACAACAATAAGGATTTTTTATTTAAATAAATTAAAAAATATAATAATTACTAAATTAAATAATTTTAAAAATTATTATTGAAATCTGTCTGCATCTCTTATCTCGTTTACACTGTAAACAAAATAATTTTACACGTATTTCATTTACAGTGTAAACGAGATAAGACACTTAAACATGATACATGTATATCTCATTTACACTGTAAACAGATACGTAAAAACGAGATAAGACTGGGCGACAACTATATATATAGCTCGTTAACAGCGTGTACCAATTTAAACTTTTTAACCACTTTCTCCTCTCTTTTACTCCTTTCTAACCATATAATCGATAAATACGATGATGGCGCGCGAAGCTGGTAACGATAGAAACATCAACAGGCTGAACAAGACTTCATTACGTCGGGGCAGCCGACTTTGCGATTAATTCTGTTATGTTGAATTTTATGCAATCTCATATAGATATATGTGTGTATGCAGCCATGGTTAAAGTAATCGCCAAGAACTAGAATATAGTTTGTATAGTTAAAAATAGGTCACTAGTAGAAATTTTGAACTCTATTTTATTTCACTACATAATTATTAGTTTAGAACACTATTTTATTTCTTTTAGTTTCATCAAATTTATAATTATATTTTTATATTTTTTAATTTAGTTATTATATTACTTTTAATTTTATAATTAAATTTTTTATATCAAATATATTAAAACTAACAGAATAATATTTTTTCTCAAAAATATGTAACTAAATATCTAATTATGTTCTTAATTATAAATATCTTTAATTTATAAAAAATTATTTATTTAACTTTAATATTTTTTATACTAAAAAGACCTAATTACAAAACTAAAAACAGTGTAAGAACTTAATAAAAAAAATATAGAAACCTATTTAAAAATTTAGGGTTTAGGGTTTTGAGTTTCAGCACCTTGTTGTATGACTCCTCCCAATCTTCATAGATATGAGCAATTGCCTTCTATTTCGTCATCCACACCTTTCTGTAGAAGGGTTTGAAGTGATAGCTCTGTCGGACCGCACCTTGTAGGACAAGGATGCTGACCTTGCAGATGAAACTGTCATTCAACTGTCGATGGTCTTGGGAATGGTAGGTGCTAAACAAGTATGTGCTCCACCAACCCTCCGGACCTTCCTAACGAAATAAAACAGCCATAATGTTTCAGCCCTGGTTCAAAACTACTTAACATATAGCAATCATAAATGAGTAAGTACGGCTCAATTAAACTTGAACTCACCAGTATCCGAGATTCTGTTGAAGGGCAACACGGAAACTCCATGGACAGCCATTTGCAGCTTGACGACATTGCACATGGTACTTTAATCGGTCCGATTCGATCACCCGGTACTCAGCACTCTTGCGAATACTGTAGTTCTTCATACCCTGTATCACTGCATCTCGGCATTTGAATCTGTGGCTGATCCGAAACTCTAACCTATCGTCTAGGTTGTAATCCTCTCCCCCCGTGTTGGAAAACAGAGTTCTCTCATGTATGGCGTCCAGATCCAATGTATAATAGTGACTTGGTACATCTGATAGCACCGGAATTAGGTGGGGGGAGGGGGGAGGCAAAACATAGTGCATCGCTGTCCCGACAGGCATTTCCGGTACAAATTCCTCCTCATCACCCCTTCAAAAGAATCACCATCGGCACTATCAACAACGTACTCTTTGTTGGAGTCTTCCTCACCCACCTCCTTGTCCTTCACTAAAATGGTGACATGAATGGGTGGTGATGCGAGAGGTCGGTCGTCCTGTACATAGGTCGAGTATATAGAACTACCACCACCAACATCTCCAACCTCGGTGGAAAACTCCATCACTTGTTCCGCCATGATTCTTCTATGGATATCGAACATGAGTCGCACATGCTCGTCCCCTAGAAGCCGAAATAGTCGAAATCGAAAAACTCCATTACCCAACGGTGCCAGCAACCTATACCCCAACCTCCGACCTCCCTCGTTTCTGTGCCACCAAAGTTGCTCAAAATCAAACTCTTTAACTCGGACAACATACTCACATGCTAAGTGTGCAATAGTATCGGATTCTCACACTCAAATATCACCCCATTGTCACAATTTCTCGTACGATAATTGGGGTAAACACACACAACTATGTATATGCTATTACTGGCCATTGTTACCTTCTTTCTGTGAAAAAAAGGGATAAAAAAAGATATAAAATGTATGTGGAGAATGTCAAGGATTACACATCCTTTTATAGTTGCTGAAAAATTGTCTCACTATATCTCGTTTACACTATAAACGAGATAACAGATGCTGATGGATTTCGATAATAACTTTTAAAATTATTTAATTCGATAATTATTATATTTATTTTATTTATTAAAATAAAAAAATCCATACAATAATCAATTTAATCTTCGTCTTTTCAAATTTTCGTTCTACTTTAAAATTTTCAATGAATATAATCTTACAAACCACAAAATTCAACCAATATCGAATCTAAAATTTGACTTAAAATATGTACACAGAATTACTTAGTGCTCAAATCAAGTTTGAGTTGGTTAAAAATTAAAACTGGAGTAATTTTTAAATGCTGCTTAAACATATCTTTTTAATCTTTTTAAAATAAGTTATGTACATTATTTAAAAAAAAAAGAAACCATAGTTTATTATTTTATTTGCTTTCTCTAGTAGCAAATTAGTTTTTAAGTGCTCTATTCTTTGTCATATTTTAAGATGATTAAGTAAATAAAAATAAAATTAATATGTTTTTAATTAATATTTGACAAGCTGTTATTACGCGTTGATTGGGTAATTAATTTTTAATAATAAATGACATAAGCAGATTTGTAAGAATGAAAAGTGAAAAAACCAATGTTCTAAAAATCGAATCGGATTGGCTAGTTTAATCGAATTAATCAAGAATCGATCATCTATCCGGTTCAATTGATATGAAAAACCGTTTTATAAAAATTGGCTCAAGAATCAAACGAACTAATAGTTAATTGGTAAACTGTCAAAATCGGCCTAGTTTTTTTCGGTTCAATGATATATATATATATATCACTGAACTCTTCTCCTCGGGGAGTTGTCGCCGCCGGTGAAGGCCGCCCGTGGAAGATTGCTCGCTTCTTCTCGATCCTCTTCTTCTCGACGTCGCACGAAGGCCTGCTTGGAGCTGTTGGCTTCGCCACGCGAAGGTGTACTCCGTCGTCGTCTCTGCCCGCCTAGCCATTCTCTACCGCGAGTGACGTCGCTGCTTGCTTCTTCGAGAGACGTCATCGTTCTGCTCGCCTCTCTGCTCCAGTTCTGCTTGCTTTACTCACTGTCTTCACCGACATATCTCTCTGTCTTCACTAGCAATTCCGTCTCTCACTGTCACTGCAAGCTTATTCTGTCATCGCCGCTCATCTCTCACCATATCTCTCGTAGGCTAATGCTTCTTCAGTTTTATCTCTTTTTCAAATCAATTTGTAAGTTTTTCTGGTTGTAGTAGTCTAAAGTCCCTGTCACTTGATATTGAACATTTTTTTTTCTGTTAGATACTTTGGTAGTTGATAATTGTGACAAGTTAGAATTATCATAGGGACATAATGATTAACATTTCAATTTGAGGTAAAGGTTCTACATTTTGTATCTATACCAAATTTGTTGACCTTTTTTCAGTGACTTCAAGGATCTATGAAGACATTACAATATTTGTTGGTTTCAAGTTGTATCAATCTTGTAGTGCTTCTTGAGTGGCTACCAACTATGAATTCAATTTAGTTTTTGTTGTTGATGTGTATTTTGATTCAGAAATAAGAATTATGAAAATTGTTGCTGATTTTTTTTATTATGGTATTAAAATGATATTGTTGCTGATTTTTTGATTGTTGCTGATTTTCTCAATTTTGATGATTAGTAATTTTGTTAAGTTTTTTTTGGTGAACAACCAAGAGAAAAAAATAAAAGAGCAGAAAAGGAAAAGAAAAGAAATCAGGTTTTTAACAGTAAGAGAGGACAAACCAACTCTGGTGGCTGGTGCCAAAGGTGAACCTCATCAGTTCCGCTACCTCCAGATCCCATCTTTACCAACCGATCTGCCACGACATTAGCTTCTCTTGGGATAAAGCTCAAAACGAATATCCCAATCTCTTCTTAACTTCAAGTCAAAGATCAGTTGTATCACTTCTTTTTCAAGATGCCAGAGTGGAACTTGCCAACCAGTCACTAGCTCAAAAGCTGCTGCGCAATCTGTCTCACAGACAACAAGCTTAAGACCCGCCTCTCAAGCCCAAGCCAAACCTTTCCATATACTCCACAACTCCATCTTGATGACACTAGATCCAAAGGAATTTCCTGAGCATCCCATTACCTATTAACTGGAGCTATCGCGAATTATCCACCCAAAACCAGCACAATCATCCCCCAATTTCACACTCCCATCACAATTTAACTTCCAAGCACCAGGTTCTGGCGGAGACCAACACAGAGGTTTTAATCCTTGGATACAACACACTCGATTCTGAGTTGTATATTCAAAATCCACCATGCACCTGCGAGCCTTGTACGCAATTGACCCAGCAGATCCAAAAACTCCTTGAAAATTACCCATATTTCTGTCTTGCCAAATTGACCATATTATAGCTGCAAATTTGGAACAACATTCATTGAGGAGGCCATGCTTGAACCAATCATGCACCTCCGTGAGAGCTAAAGAAACACATCAGAAAAACTTAGAAAAACCCAAACCAATCGCACCACTTCACAATCCCGAAAACAATGAAGAATTGTCTCCGGAAGTTGATTGCAACGTGTACATAAGGATGAGGAAGAGAGATGCCGCCGAAAACGCAGATATTGAGTTGATACAGCATCATGAAGACAAAGTCACACTAGGAGTTGAAAACTTGATTGTTAATTTTTTTTATTGTAGTAAAATATTATGTGTTTGTCATTTAAGTACATATTGATCTATTTTAGTTCTAAATTTTGATATTTAAAATTGTTTATAATTTTTTATTAAATTAAAAATTATTAAATTTAAATATTTAAAATTATATATTAAATTTTTAATAATTTTATTTAATATTTAATTAAACTGATTAAACCTAATTAAATTCCAGTCGAACATTAAATTTTAAACCATCTCTCGGTTCATTGACCGGTTCAATTCTCCCGGCCTTAGAGAAAAACAAAAAGGGATTGTAACTTGTAAGTGTGGCGCTGCCACATATTGGTCTTAGTGCCTAAACCAAAACACAGTTGTTCTTCCTCCGATCCCCTCTATTCTATGCAATCTACAACTGCAATGCAGAGATCAGGCTTCGGCTCCGATGGAGTATACAGGTCACTCAGGCCTTCACTCCATCTTCCAAACAACCCAAACCTCTCTCTCGCCACCCACCTCTTCTCCAACGTCTCTTCCTTCGCCACTAAACCCGCTCTCTTCGACGCCGACACCTCCCAATCCCTCACCTTCGAGGAGATGAACTCCCTCGCCGTTAGAGCCTCCCACGCCCTCCAACGCCTCGGGATATCCAAAAACGACGTCGTTCTCTTCCTCTCCCCAAACACCATCTACTACCCCGTCTGCTTCCTCGCGGTCACCGCCCTCGGCGCCATCGCCTCCACCGTCAATCCCTCCTACACCGCCTCCGAAGTCTCCAAACAACTCAAAGACTGCAACCCCAAACTCATCTTAACCGTGCCGGACCAATGGGATAAGGTGAAGACCTTCAATCTCCCCGCAGTTTTCCTCGATTCGGATCCCACCGTCCACGTGTCACCATCGCAACGGGCCCCCAAGATCATGAGCTTCCACGATTTCGTGAAACTCGCCGGCACTGAAACAGAGTTCCCGAAGAGCAGCGTGAAGCAGAGCGACACGGCGGCGCTGCTGTACTCCTCGGGAACAACGGGGTTGAGCAAGGGCGTGGTTCTGACACACCAGAACTTCATCGCGGCGGCGAAGATGGCATGCATGGACGACGAGATGGCGGGGCAGATGCACGACGTGTTCCTATGCGTGCTTCCAATGTTCCACGTGTTCGGGCTGGCGTTGATACTGTACTCGCAGCTGCAGCGTGGGAACGCGGTGGTGTGCTTGAAGAGGTTCGAGTTGAATGCGTTGTTGAGAAGCATCGAAAAGTACAAGGTCACTCACTTGTGGGTAGTGCCTCCCATCGTTCTTGCTCTTGCCAAACACGCCCTTGTTGACAAGTTTGACCTCTCGTCGTTGCGCCACATCGGTTCCGGCGCTGCCCCTCTCGGCAAAGAACTCATGCACGACTGTTCCAAGCGTTTCCCTCGCGCTATCGTCATGCAGGGGTATGGTATGACGGAGACTTGTGGGATTGTTTCCATGGAGAATTCGAGGGGAGGGGTCAGGAACAGTGGGTCAACGGGAATGCTAGCTCCGGGAGTGGAAGCTCAAATAGTTAGCGTGGACTCGCTGAAGCCACAACCACCTTCAAAGATTGGCGAGATTTGGGTTCGTGGTCCTAACATGATGCAAGGTACTCTAGGCCTAGAGCCTTCTTCTATTTCTCTACCCAACTTGCCGTCAAATACTTAAAACAATTTATTTCATTGACTAATATTTCTTCACTGTTTAGCTTTGAATTTCTAGTTATTGGAATATTCTTCATACACTGCCTATTTGCCTGATGTCCCTCTCTAAACAATTTCCTGTCATATATATAAAGATAGTGACAGGTTTTTGTGTCAAATTAAAACTCTGAGCACAATACAATTTGTGGCTTCAATTTAAAGTAGCTCAAAACTTCAAATTCAGGACTTGCAGACCAATAGTTTTAGCAGCTTGTTACTTATGTTGATGATTCCTTTACTTATGCAGTTTGGCGTTATTTGTATATAGACTCATTTTCTAAAGAGTAAGGTCACGAGTAGGTCCATGAAGATTTCTACTTTGGACTAATTAACTCTTTAAAGAAAAAAAATATCAATTTAGTCCTCCACGATAATAAACGATGGACACCTTATGTCCTTATATGTATCATTAACTACTGTGATGTGTCTATTTATACATAACAACTTTTGAAGCAAAATTTTACCAGTTTTAACAAGATTCGTAGAGAGCAATTGATAAAGGTTATATGGAAACTCAAAAGATAATGAATATTTCATTGTCCAAAACCACATCGTCTATTTATATGGTCACGCACTTCTGTAGATAACGAAATACATTAGCAATTCTATTTTGTTTCATACTATTTATTGACAGAAGGACATACATGTCCACTAGTTAGTGGTTACTATCATGGAAAATCTAATTGATACTTTTTTTTCTTCAAGGACTAATTAGCTCTAGGTCAAAATCCTCGAGTATCTAATTGTCACTTTATTCTTTTCTAAATTATAATCCAAGTGTAACAAGAGTAAAGAACTAATATTTCAGGTTATCATAACAATCCACGGGCCACAGAATTGACCGTAGATAAACAAGGGTGGATACATACAGGAGATCTTGGATATTTTGATGAAGAGGGGCATCTTTTTGTTGTTGATCGCATCAAAGAACTGATCAAGTATAAAGGTTTTCAGGTTTGTTATTCTAATTCATTCAATTGACCCTGCCATGCCGTGCCATTCGAGTGTACCAATTCATATTCTGTTTGTTTAATTAGGTTGCGCCAGCAGAGCTAGAAGGCCTTCTTGTTTCTCACCCTCAAATACTTGATGCTGTTGTCATCCCGTAAGTAACACATGCTTGCACTATCTTCTACTCAATTCTATCTGCACAAGAAACGCATTCATGTCTCATTTTTTGTTGCATTGAATAGTTATCCTGATGCTGAGGCTGGTGAGGTTCCTGTTGCCTATGTTGTTCGTTCATCCAACAGTTCACTCACTGAAGAAGACATCATCAACTTTGTTGCTGGTCAGGTAAGAAACATATATATGATTTATTCATTTTTCTTAGTTAAAAAGAAACATAGGTTCTCAATGCATAATTGCAGGATTTTTTTTTTTTTAATTTCTGTATAACCCAGTTTACTGTCCTTTTAGAACTGTTATCAGTGTTTGTGCATTTTTTTTGTCGTTACCCAAGTTTTTGGTTATTTTTGTTGGCAGGTTGCACCTTTCAAACGATTGAAAAGGGTTACATTCATCAATTCTGTTCCTAAGACAGCATCAGGAAAAATTCTCAGAAGAGAGCTTATAGATAAAGCAAGATCCAAAATATAAGACCATAATTTCTATATATATACAATTATACATACATTGGGACTAAATAAGACACTACATGTTTGCAAACAAAGTACTCTTAATTGTTCATAATATAGTAAGGACTAGGTCCACCAAAATAAAAACTTAAGGGCATGTTTTAAAGATTAGTCCCACCTTATATGTATTGAACTATTGATTGATGATGCCGTATTTGAAAGAAATATTTTACATGGTTATTTTGGTTTTTACGGGAATAAAGGTTTTATTCGTGAAAGATGTAAAAGGTGTCAAACACTATAAAGGAAAACAAAAGAAGATATAACCCTGTAAGAAGATGGAGAATACTCACATGATGACATTTTTATATGAAGGTGACATTGTGAACCCTTAGATGATTAATCAACATATTTAGTCAACCTTATCAACTCATCTAATGGTTCACAATGCTATCTTTATGTGAAAATGTCATCATAGGAGTATCCACTTAAAAAGATTATAGTAAATTCTCGCGCTAAACACTTTTTACTTAATACATTCATTTGTCGTCCTACAACATATTTAAATAAGTAATTGAATTGTAGCAAAAACTAACTTTGTTCAAATTAAAAGTGTTACGTTGGGTAGGGTTAAAATATGGGAGAGAGCGGCAGAGAGAATAGGGTTGAGAGTGAGAGGGTGAAACACAGTGAAGCAGTGGGCGATGCCGGCGGAAGGAATAAGGGGGATTAAGAGTTGAGGGAGGTGCTTCATCAGAGTCGCGTACACAACGTGTTTCTTTCCGCGATAAAGTACTGGAAGGGTCTTCTTCACAACCAGTGATAAGAAACAACACGCTTGTGGGTGATCGTATGGCTTTAGTCATGGAGAAGTGGTGCGGAATTTAAAGTCCACAAACTAACTGGTAAGTGTATCGGGTCGTACTAAGTAATACCTCAGGTGAGTGAGGGTCGATCCCACGAGAATTGATGGATATAGTAAGGACTAGGTCCACCAAAATAAAAACTTAAGGGCATGTTTTAAAGATTAGTCCCACCTTATATGTATTGAACTATTGATTAATGATGCCGTATTTGAAAGAAATATTTTACATGGTTATTTTGGTTTTTACAGGAATAAAGGTTTTATTCGTGAAAGATGTAAAAGGTGTCAAACACTATAAAGGAAAACAAAAGAAGATATAACACTATAAAAAGATGGGGAATACTCACATGATGACATCTTTATATGAAGATGACATTGTGAACCCTTAGATGATTAATCAACATATTTAGTCAACCTTATCAACTCATCTAATAGTTCACAATGCTATCTTCATGTGAAAATGTCATCATAGGAGTATCCACTTAAAAAGATTATAGTAAATTCCCGCGCTAAACACTTTTTACTTAATACATTCATTTGTCGTCCTACAACATATTTAAATAAGTAATTGAATTGTAGCAAAAACTAACTTTGTTCAAATTAAAAGTGTTACGTTGGGTAGGGTTAAAATATGGGAGAGAGCGGCAGAGAGAATAGGGTTGAGAGTGAGAGGGTGAAACACAGTGAAGCAGTGGGCGATGCCGGCGGAAGGAATAAGGGGGATTAAGAGTTGAGGGAGGTGCTTCATCAGAGTCGCGTACACAACGTGTTTCTTTCCGCGATAAAGTACTGGAAGGGTCTTCTTCACAACCAGTGATAAGAAACAACACGCTTGTGGGTGATCGTATGGCTTTAGTCATGGAGAAGTGGTGCGGAATTTAAAGTCCACAAACTAACTGGTAAGTGTATCGGGTCGTACCAAGTAATACCTCAGGTGAGTGAGGGTCGATCCCACGAGAATTGATGGATATAGTAAGGACTAGGTCCACCAAAATAAAAACTTAAGAGCATGTTTTAAAGATTAGTCCCACCTTATATGTATTGAACTATTGATTAATGATGCCGTATTTGAAAGAAATATTTTACATGGTTATTTTGGTTTTTACAGGAATAAAGGTTTTATTCGTGAAAGATGTAAAAGGTGTCAAACACTATAAAGGAAAACAAAAGAAGATATAACACTATAAAAAGATGGGGAATACTCACATGATGACATCTTTATATGAAGATGACATTGTGAACCCTTAGATGATTAATCAACATATTTAGTCAACCTTATCAACTCATCTAATGGTTCACAATGCTATCTTCATGTGAAAATGTCATCATAGGAGTATCCACTTAAAAAGATTATAGTAAATTCCCGCGCTAAACACTTTTTACTTAATACATTCATTTGTCGTCCTACAACATATTTAAATAAGTAATTGAATTGTAGCAAAAACTAACTTTGTTCAAATTAAAAGTGTTACGTTGGGTAGGGTTAAAATATGGGAGAGAGCGGCAGAGAGAATAGGGTTGAGAGTGAGAGGGTGAAACACAGTAAAGCAGTGGGCGCAGAGAGAATAAGGTTGAGAGTGAGAGGGTGAAACACAATGAAGCAGTGGGCGATGCCGGCGGAAGGAATAAGGGGGAGAGGGGGGACGGGTTTGCACATGGTGAGAAGGAGGGGGGATTAAGAGTTGAGGGAGGTGCTTCATCAGGGTCGCGTACACAACGTGTTTCTTTCCGCGATAAAGTACTGGAAGGGTCTTCTTCACAACCAGTGATAAGAAACAACACGCTTGTGGGTGATCGTATGGCTTTAGTCATGGAGAAGTGGTGCAGAATTTAAAGTCCACAAACTAATCGGTAAGTGTACCGGGTCGTACCAAGTAATACCTCAGGTGAGTGAGGGTCGATCCCACGAGAATTGATGGATTAAGCAACAATGGTTGAGTGATTTACTTAGTCAGACAAATAGAAAATGATGTTTGAGAGTTCAATAGCATTAAACAGTAAATTTAGAGAATTAAAAAGCAAGCAGTAAACGAGTTGTGAAGATTATGTGAGATAACAGTTAAGGTTTTAGAGTTATTTATCTTCTGGATTAACTTTTCTTACCAACTATTTTAATCATGCAAGATTCAATTCATGACAAATTGTAAATGACTAAACCCTAATTCCTTAGTAATTTAGTCTCCTCTAACCTAGTTAACTGCCAATTCCTTAGTCACTTAAGTTCAATTAGAGGGTTAAGTTCAATTCTAGTTTATGTGCCACAGAAACCCTAATTACCCAAAGATAAGAGAATTATATGTTACGTATCCCGTTAAGTCCAGATAATTAGTGATTTAGGAGAAATTGTTTTCAAGTTGTTGTTCGAGTGAATTGTTTTTCCAAGGTTCACAAGAACTCAAATAGAATAAGAGTTATTCTTCCGATCTACCCAAATTCTTAAGATGAAGAACGAAAACAAATTCTTGAAATTTAAATCAAAACATTAATTAAAATAGAAGAGTAACAGTATTAATTCATAGAATAGACAGAGCTCCTAACCTTAACAGTGGAGGTTTGGTTGCTCATGACTCAAAGAAAAAACTAGGATTCAGAAAAATTGTAAACTCTAGAATGAGGTGTATAAAAGAGAAGAGATCCCGAAAGGCTAATTCTTTTCCCTTTTATATCTAATCCTAATTAATATAAAATATATTTTTTAAAACTAAATAATATGTTTTCCTATTTGTAAATAAACTAAAATTTTAATCAAAATAAAATAAAATCTTTGAGTACTCCTTTTTTAACGTGAGATCCATTGCATTCTTAGGATTGGCGCCTAACTTGAAAACCACATTGGCAGCATGTAATTAATTACTAATTCTTCTTTCAATTGACGCCTAACTTGAAAAAATTGAAGTTGGGCGTGGCTGCACCCGAACTTATTGGAGTGAGATTTCTTCATCCGGCGTCTAACTTGGAGAATTCCAAGTTAAGCGCTACCAAGGTCGTACAGTATGGGAGAAAAATATATATTATTATATATCGTTGGAAAGTTTTGGAAGTTAGCTTTCTAATGCCACTAAAATCGTATCAATTGGACCTCTGTAGCTCAAGTTATTCCTAATAGAGTGCAAGGAGGTCAGGATTGACAGCATCATTTACTTTCTTCCTTTTCTTTTATACAAACCTTGTCAAATTCATCCAAATGCTACCTGAAATAAACCAAATTGTACACGACTCAAAGTAGCATTCATAGTGGCTCAAAGGTACTTAAATCTTGATTAAACTTACAAGTTCAAATATAAATTCACCAGAAAAAGATAGAAAAGATGCTCCCGCATCAGAAAGTAAGAAAATAAAGAACCACCGAGCGTTGTTTTCACTAAAGAAGCAAGGACTGCGTTGGCTGCTCCTTATAAGGACACCATTGTTATCAAAATCCTAGGAAAGCATATAAGCTATATATAGCCATTACCGATAAGTTGCGCACTGCTTGGCGGCTTAAGGGCGGGTATAATATTCTTGATGTCGGAAATGAGTATTTTTGACGTCGAAAAAGAGTTGACAGTAAAAGTTGGTCTCGGTGTGGATACGCATAGCGTCTTCATACTATCGAAGGAGAAAAAGATTTTTATTAGTGTACTCAGGTATTTAGATCTGATCTACTATATATTTATTATTGGAATAAAGTTTAAACACAAAATAGATTTTTAGAATTATTTTCTTTTCTTCCGCTGCGTGTTATGAACACATGGTAATTCTTCATGGGATTGGTTTGTCAAGTCACCAAAACACAGTGACCACGTCAGCATTGTACTTGACAGAGATTTGTTCCGGCAAATTCGGGACACGCTTGTCAAATTTTAAAATCTTTTAGAAACTATTTTTTTGTCTATTGTTTTTAATTGGCCAATTATTTTATATTTTACAGCGTCTTATATATTGACACTTGTATTGAAATTAGATATATTTACTTGCACAAAATGCAATTTGATATGTTCAATCGCAAATACTTCTAAATCCTCCACATTAGTAATTCTTAAATAATATTTAATTTAGCTATTTATAGTTCTATTTATTATCATGCAGCTAAGAGAAGAAATAAATAACAGAAATTTCAATTAGCAGTTCTTCACTTCTTCCTTCTCTTGTCTATATCATTTGTAAAATCGTAGCAAAGGTCACTGCAAACAAAGCAAGATAAAAGTGTACAACCATTTATCATGCAGAAAATTAAAGTAGTTTAGCAGAGTCAGAGACCACTCTCTCTCTATAATAAGTACTGATGAAATTATACAGTGTATTTATGGCTGTACGGCTGTACCCCGCAATCAATACAAGAAATAGAGAGAGTCATCAATAGGTTAATAGAAAAGTTTTCCAACAAAAAAAAGACTCTATTGTAAGAGTTTGCACTACAAATCTAAAGAGAGCTCAAAGCTCTGAACTATACAGCATAGAAAAATTAGAATATGCAGAACTTTTAATTCAGAATCGTGTGTCTTTACAAGAGAGCCACTAACCATTATTTATACACACACAGTGGCTTAATACTCTAAACAAGCGAGCCACTTAAGGAATCAGTTACATAACTATTTTGACTGATTCTCTGTTTGACTAGCAGTTCCACAAGTAAGCTGACTTAGTCTTCTTCCTTCAACATCTATTATATATAGAAAATAAAAATATTATATGTATATTTAAAATGAGTTATTATGTATTTATATATTTTTATTTATTTTTAAAATATATTTTCAAAATATATGACTAATTTTAAGTGTAGTAGTAGTACAATTGATAAAAAGGGCATAAACAATTAATGAAGAACCTTTAAGTAGGATAAATAAGGTAGCGTTTGGTGGAGAGATAGAGACGAAAAGACTGAGACTGAGAGGTAGAGACTAAGAGACGGAGATTGAAAATCAATCTCAGTATTCTGTTTGGTGTAAAGTGAGAGACAGAAATTGAAATAAGAATGAAATTCTAATTTAATTTGTACAAAAAATAAAATTGAAATTAATTAATTGAAATGAGGGTATTTTAGGTATAAAATATTATTAAAATTTCAATCTCTATCTCTAAAAATTTTAGTCCCTGTGTCCCTACTTTTTGGAGGTACTAAAATACTTAAATTTTGAGAATAGAGACAGAAATTTTAGTACCAATCTCTAAACCAACAAATATAATACTAAATTTCAGTGTCCCATTCTCTATCTCAGTACCTCAAAACAAATGCTACGTAATAGATGTTGATATTGTATTGAGATTTTAATTTAATGTCATAGTAAAGGCTGAAAATACTTTCACTTCAACGATGTATGTGTAGTGAATAAGTTCAAACCGAAAACATAACTATGAAAAGGTGCAAGGCTAAGGGAGCTGTGAAAATGGTGACGTGGGTGACGACGGAACCGTGAAATTTATATTCTCGTTGAAGAAGGAGAGTTGTGATCGCTGGTGATGAATGGTGATGTTGTTTGTGTTGCTTTGTGATTTACTTTTACTTATCGAAAAAAGTAGAGACATATCCGAATCAGGTGCGTCTTCATGGATCATAAAGTTCTAATCTAGAGCAAATCAAAATCATTATATTGTAAGTGCAAAAAGGTGGTCTTCAAATTAAATTAATATGTGTATACGAAAAATTGAATCGATTATAAGATATATAATATATGAATAAAGCTATATATTTAAGTCTTTTTATGAACTAAATTAAATAATAAGACTTAAAATAATATTAGTCATAATTAATTTTTGTTATATTAGACTAATTTAGTTAAACTTAATTAACAAAAAAAATTTAGATGTGTAATATTATTCATATGTATAAGCAAGAGTATTTTATTTCTAACTAGGGCATCATCACATCATATCATATCATATTAACTCTTTTTACTTTTTGTATATATATACCACTTTTTCATAAAGCATATAAAGAGAATTTTTCCATATAAGATATGATTTTATTTATTAGCTTGTGTGTGTTGTGTCGTTTTCAAAAGGCAAATAAACATACACTATTTATTGGTCTGGCTCTGGCAAGGGAAATGAAAATAAAGTAGATAATAACAATTAGAAAAAAGTAGGAAAATAATAATAATAATTAAAAAAAAAAAAGAGGTCTTAGCTTGTAGCTTCTCACAGGTCCCGTCCATGTTTTCTGCCGAACCATGAGTTCCGAAGAATCACTGGAAAATGACTCTAAATAAATCAATGGTTTCATGTTATTATAAAAAGTCCAAAACCTTTTCCAGATCCTGTCTCTGGCTTTTCTTCTCGTGACAAATTCAGTACAATAAGTTCATAAAAATATTAATATAGAAATGTTAGAGCGACAATTATAATACCTAATGAAGGACTAAAACATCTTTTTAATTAGTTTTATCTGTGCTTACTACTTTTGGTTCTTATTTTATCTAATATTTTTTTTTGTAAAATAATAAATGGCAAATTGCTGTATATTATTATGGTTCTTCTTTTTAAAAAAGATAAAAGATATTTGTCAATATAAGTAGTACTGTTTATTTACTGTATGTATTTTTCTGGTGACTTTATTTACTGTATGTATGTATAGCTCATATACATAAATTAAAGAAGGATAATTCAGCAGGAAAATTTCTAGAAACTAATAATTTTAGAAAACATTTTATAAAAAATTAGTTAGTAATAGTTCATATACAAGACAAAATTAAAATAAAGAAAAAATTTTAGCTATATATATATATTTTTCATTGAGGGATAGAACTAATTAATATATATAAATAATGGAAATTTTTATTATTATTATTATTATTATTATTATTATTATTAGGGAGTCAAGTAATTTTTAACCTAAGTTAAGTTTATTGTATGCATATTTTTTCAATATTATTATTATTGTCGTTGTCATTGTCTCCTTTTTTTTGTCCTCTTTCATTATCATCATCGTGGTCATCGCTTTTTTCTTCTATACATATTCAATAAAATTATTGAGTATATAAATTTTGATGCATAACACAAAAAATTTAAAAAGATCACATATCTTTAATATTGACTCACCTAATCAATAAAATATATTTTTAGCAAAAATTTATATGTTATGTACAAAAAATTATGTGCTGTATTAATAATTTTTTGTGCTATGTATGAAAATTTATATACTATATCAATAAGTTTATATATTAATGTGCAAAACTTTTGTATTATATACAAATTTTTTTGTGCTAAAGTAGTATAAAAAAAAGAAAAAGTATAGGTAATCAATAATATTTTTGAACAATATGAATTAATAGGATTAAAAGAATAAATTAATCTTAAATTTAATTAGTAGCATTAAATTAAAATGTAGTATATTTTTATTTAATTGGTAGTTGTTTATATTATTTAAGATGGTCATTGTTTACCTAACACTAAAAAAAAAATACATACTACAAATAGACGATAATAACATTTACTGAATTTATACCAACTTAATTAAATTTGATTACCAAACACGGTTAGACGTGCTAATGATTAATAACTCAAATGGCATAATCTACTCATACCAATTAAGAGGTTGCGGGTTCGAGTCTCATATCTTTGGTAAAAAAAAAAAAAAAAAACACGGTTAGACGTATATCATCACCCTATTTTATAAATATCAACAAGAATACTCAGCTTTCATATAAATTCAACAACTAGATTCGAGCGTATACATACTTGGATCTGGATTTATTTGCATTATTATATATAATTAAGTACAATATATATACACCCACCATGTAGATTTTGAGTATATAAATGAAATCTAAAATTTTTGTAAGAAGGAAAAAAATGGAAAGAAGCACGAAAATCCTTGATGGTATATACAATTATTGTACGCAGGAAGTAGGCAGTGATCAAACTTACCTACTAGCTATTATCAGAAGCAGCCGCAGCAACATAAGATTAGAATTGTACGAACAATTTCAGCAACATGAGAAGTAGCAGCCAACATGGCATTCACCTGCAGATGTACCTGCACCTCTTCTCAGTTCCTCCCTTCTTGAGAAAACCAAGTAAAGTGCAGGTGCAAATGCAGATAAAGGCGACATATTGGCTTTTGCCATGAACCAGTTTCTTCATGTGTTATATATATATATATATATAGCACGCACCCAACTATTTTTATAACGAGAGAGAGAGTGTGTGAGAAAGAAAGGAAGAAAGAAAAGGGGGTAAATAACAGTGTTTCACTCATGTTTGGGAATTGGGACCATAATATCTTCAACTAGCTAGCTGGCAATGACATATAATATATAGCATATGTTCTTATTACTTGATATATATTAACTTTTGACTTGAATTATGATGAATGTTTATTGTAGCGACCTAATTAATAATATATAGTTTAATAATTGTACTAAGGATAAAGTATATATGGAGAAGGATGACCCAAACATAAAATTAAAGGGGAAAAAGTGTAATTAGAGGGAGGATTATGTGTGGATAAGGATTTAGATGTGCATTATTTATTTTGTAGTGATATATATCGAAAGGCAGAAAGAAAGAGCTGTGCACCCTCATGTCTGCCACAAACAACAAGGTGGTCTATGCCCACGTGACGGAAACCATCCCTAGCACGTGGGATTTGATGTCCCAACAAATCGTCGAATGCCACGTCGGACATTGAACTGACGTTTCACTAGATATCACATTGTCTCTTTCTGGATTCTATACTCTCTACTTCAGCCTATAGAAAATTATTTTAAATATTTTTGTGTAAAAATGAAAGTTTGAATAGTTAAATAGTTGCCAATGAGTAATAGCTCAAATGGCATAGTCTCTCCATACTCAATTAAGAGGTTGCAAGTTCGAGTCTCCTATCTTTGGTAAAAAAAAAAATAGTTAAATAGTTTGTCAATGAGCTATAACTCAAATGACACAGTCTCTTTATACTCTTCTAAGAGGTCGTAGTTTGATATGTTTAATTAAATATTTTTATTTAAATTATTTAATAATTTATGCCAATGAGTTATAGTTTAAATGATATAATTTTTTCATACTCATTTAGAGATTGCAAGTTCGAGTTTGTCTATCTTTGATAAAAAAAAATATTTAATAATTTATAATATTATCATCATATGAATAATTGAAAATGATTTCATAGAAATAATTATTAATTATTTTTAATATGTTATTTTAATATTTAAATATACAAGAATGTTATATTTATGATTTGTGTATGTATTTTATGTTTATTTTTTATTTTTGATATAAAAAATAATTAATGAAAAAATGACAAAAATTTACTTCTAATATCCAAAAAAATACATATACTTAAAAAAACGGAAATGTTTGGTAACAAAAAAAAAATCAGACAAAAACAGCCATAACTTGCCTTATTTAACATTCATTAATTGTTGCGATAATTAATTAATGCTAAATAAGGCAAGTTCTGCCTGTTTTTTTTTTTTGTCTACCTAGCATTATCCTAAAAAAATTAATACAAATGTAATTCATTTTTAAATGTCCTTTCAGCCTATGGAAATCTAGAATAACCTAAGGATAAAAAAACAATTATATAAAAAAAACATATATTTGTAGTGTGAGGATAAGTTTATACAGTAGACAATCGACTGATAGAGAACAGATAGATCAGATAACTAACTAATCAATCGGAGTAGGCCTTAGTCAAAAAATTATTTTATTTTATTTTTTATCTTTTATACTTGTCAACATGTGTCTTTTTGTCTTCAATTATTATATTAGATTACTTATAATAAGTGTCATTACTTATTATAGGAACGGTTTGGGGTAGAAACTAATTCAGAGTTTCATGTCAGGTTTACAGAGAGAAATTTATTTGTATGAACTAGAATGCTTCGGTAGTTCAGTGAGCAATTGAGTAAATTTGAAATTAAATGAGGTATCTCCTTAAATAATTTTATATATAAGGAATATTTATAGGTAGATGGGAAGAATTAGTCTGCTCAAAGATGAAATTATATATAGTTCCGCCATGAGAAACTTATTTAGAAATGATAAGCAGTTATCAGCTTGAGAATTAAGTCATTATTGTACCATCATTAGTCCAAATTTCTAATTGGGACCTTTAATTTAAGGAATTTAGACCTCTATTATTGGACTTAGATGGTGGATTTCTCTCTTTTGAACTACATACGAGTTTCAATGGTTTGGACAATAATAATAATAAATAATATATTATATACTTTTCAAACCAAAATTGCTTTTTAAGTTATCTACGTTAATTAGGGTGTGTTTGGCAAATATATTGGAAGTACAAAAAGCACATTTAATCTTTTTGAACGCTATAACTATTTTTTGTTGAGAAAAACTCAAATCAGTCCTTAACAATTACTTCGAAAGACAACGAGATCCTTGAAAAAAAACTCAACTCGATCTCTGATAATTATTTCGAAAAGACAACGAGGCATCTGTACAAAAAAAAATTAATGTTATTTTTTTTGACACAGGGACTAATCAGTCAAAAAAAAAGATCAGGGACCAGATTGGATTTTTTTTTTTCTTGAGGGTCATGTTGTCCTTTCGAGATAATTGTTAGGGATCAGATAGGGTATTCATTCTTTGTTATTTGGCTAACTTATTTTCTTTAAACGCAAACATAATTCTAAGTTTAAGCTTCCATTTACCATAAACAACAAATTATAGCTTTTATGATCAATTGATAGATTGAAAAATTAATTGAATATCAACGTGCGTTTTAAAAGTTAAGAAATAAAATAGGATTCCGGTAAAGTTTTCTCATTGGCATGTGGTTGGAATTAAAGACATTACAATGAAAGCAACAAATAATGCCGAAACAACTTACAGCCTGTTTGATAATTTTCTATTGTGCCACTAATATCAACATTGTCCCAATTGTTGTTACATTGTTTGGCCATAGATAGTTGGTACTTGTTAAGTTACACAACAAGAAATTTTCGTACATACATCGAACAAGGGCCAAGAAGTTCACCTCAGACCGAATAATACCATTTTGTTATTCATATCTCAGTGTGGGCCAAACCCTAATGTGATGATCCCTTTCAACTTGTGAAAATCCAAGTGCCAATTCAGTTGCCACCAGCTCATTTCTCGTACTATTATTTCTTTATTTTTACAACCAAAAACAAAAAGCATGCATTGTGGTGCCCTTTCTTAAACTGGAATTATATGTCAATATGTTTTTAGTGAAAAGAAAAATAGTTAGTATTGATTTAAATTAAAAGTTTTTAAATAGTCACAAACAAAAATTAAAAGTTTTTAAATTCAAATCGATTCGGATAAAGATGTACATTCAATTCAATTTAAATAAAAATTTTATCAAAATCGCATTAATTGAAATTTGATTAGATTTCATTTTTTGATGAATTAAATTTTAAATCTACTTCAAAAAATTTATCTTTCAATCCAATTCTTGTAAAATTTTATATAATATTATTATTTTTATTATCATATTTAAGATTTTATTTATAATATACTTAATTTATTACACATTTTTATCTTATTTATTTATGTATTATTAATACTAATTGTTATTGTTATTTAATAGCATTTTGTGAACCGAATCAAATAAAATTTATTTATTTATAAACTTTAACTTATTTCTATTTTTTTAATGATAAAATCTCAAAATTACAATTTTTTAAAAATATAAATAAATCAATTTAAATATCAAATTCAAACTTGAATAGTCTAGATAAAATAAAATCAAATTGATGTAATTCAAATCACAATAATAAATTATATACTTTGCAAATATTTCTAGCTCAAATATAAATTGATTTTGTGCAAGTAGACTGCACAAAATATATGCCAAAAGAGAAGGCTTGTAATTATGTGGAAGTTACAAATTGGAACTTAGAGAGGATTGAAGCATTTTTAGAAGAAGATTGGGTTCTCATTTTTCTGCTATCAAGCCTTTTGAGCTGACTTTGGGAAAAGGTTTCGTTGTCTTGATTTTAAATTTTGGCTTTGTAAATATTGAAAATTTGACTAATTTCTAAAATTATGGTGAATTTATACTTTTAAGATTAGAGTAGGGGTGGCAACATGTACCCTATTCGCCGGTATTCAATCCGACCCCATTCGATCGGGTAGGGTTGCCAACTCGATCCGCAGCGGATCGGGTAGGGTAGGGTGCAGGTAGGGTTTTCGTGCGGGTTAGGTACGGTGTGAGTTGTGCCTCAACTCTACTCGACCAACCCGCACACTATATATGTATATGTTATATACTTATATAAAAATATGTTTTAAGTGGATGTTAAACCAAAGACCTCTCACTAAATGCAAACAATCCTTAGTCATTAAAAGAAGATCATTAATTGATAATTTAATATTTTTTTTTTACATAAAAGTTAGTTCTATTTTATATTATTATTAAGTTATATAATAATGTTACATCTTTTTTTGTAACCCACGGATTAAAAGCGGGTAGGGTTAGGGTTGAGATATTCTCAACCCGCAGGTAGGATATGATTGAATTTATATAAAAATCTCAACTCGCAAATAAGGTTAGAGTTGACTCCAAACCCTACCGTACTCTATCCATTGCCACCCCCTAAATTAGAGAGATTTACACTCTTCTAAACTTTTAATTTTTATATTAAACCCTAATCCCTAAACAGTTGACCTCTGTACTGCGAATTCAAAGAAACTAATACATACACAAATAAATTGGCAATGTTTGATCATAATTTGCAATTGTCAATTTTTTTTTGTTGCTTTATATTTTTATGCTGATTCTATTAGAACTGTTTTTTCTAAAACAATCTCAGTTTAGTTATTTATTTTTGGGTATTTGCACCGTTATTTTTTTATTTATATATATAAACAAATGCAAGAAACGTGTTCACCTAACATTTATTTTGTTGAATAAATTGAACGGGTTGGGCCACGGATAGTTACGTTCACCGATCTTGTGATTGTCGAGAGATTCAGTACACAAATTACAAATCGTTAACATCACCGTTTTTAAGTGTACATTTTTTATTTATTTTTTTTGTCCATGTAAATAAACTAACTAAAAAAAATAAAATGTTAGTAAAAAAAATTATGGTTATTTTATTGTGATAATTTTATTCCATATATTATATTATTATTCGATCTAATATAATTATTTACACATAGGTGTTAGTTAAATATGAAACTTGAAATATAAACAGTACACGAGGAGATTCTTATAGAATGTTCGTTTAGTTAAAGCCTTTTAAGTTAAAGGTTTTATTTGTAAGAGCCTTTATTAAGAATTTTAATAATAGTGAAATTTTTTAAATTTTAATGCAATAAATATTTAATAATGTAAAAATGACATCTTTAAATTAATTTATTTAAATAAAAAAGTATGACAATGTCCTTAATTATTTCACTAACTAAAATTTTTAAAACTTTCAAGGAATTCATAATTTAAAACTTATATTTATCTTTTATCTAATGAAATAGAGTTTAAGTATTTTAATTGGGCCTTATTTTTGAAAAAGATATTTTTTAAATAATATATTTTTAAAAGATCTTTTATAAGAATAAAAATAATTTTATGTTTGAATATCTTATGTAAAAAAATTTTTTTATTTATCAATTATATTTAGATAAAATAAGATAAAAATATTTATTTATTTATTTATTATATGAAAAATATTTTTTAAAAAAAATCTTTAAAAAAAATATGTAAATTATAGTTTTTCAAAAAAAATATTTTTTATTTTTTTAGTATTTTTATTTTTATGATTAAAAATCTGACAAAAACACAAAAAAATAAAAAAATCTTTTTCATTAAAAAAGATTTTTTATTGATTTAACGACGTCAAAACTCAAAATAAATATTTATTAACAAAATTTTAAAAAAATTCATTGAAAAATTCCATTAATTAATATTTTTATTTTCATAAAATAGAAAAAGGTTATAAATATCTTAGTAGAGGAGCAATTTCCTTGTTTTCATTCATTCATTGTGACCTAGCAACTAGCAAGCAGTAGCAGGAGTTGAGGCAACTCCCGAACACGTGGAAGGCGGCAGCACTATATATTCGAAACTTGAGCTGCACCCGAAACTGAATCTTCGAACCCTAAGCACCAGCTCGGGTTCTTCTCTACAACTCTTCCTCCGATTACTCAACACACCATCCTAGATCTATTCTTGTCTTCTCGAATTTCAGATCCAAGGTTTGCATCTAATGCTTTTCGTTTTTTATTTTTTCTAGCTTTCTTTTGCTTGCTGCGTTATTGGCTCTTGATTCTTCAATGGATTCGATTCGTTGATGCTATTTGCAGAAATCAGTTATTGAATATGGTGTCCGACGCCAGCAAGAAAAAGGCCGCGCAGAAGAAGGCGGCGGCAGCGGCTAAGAGAGGAGGCAAGGCGGCTGCTTCCTCGAAGGCGTCGGCGTCAGCTTCAGCCTCGGAGAAGGCAGCCGACCAGCTCGCCAACGGTGTCGGAGATATTGTCATATCGGATCGGACCTGCACCGGTGTCCTCTGCTCACATCCCCTTTCCAGGGATATTAGGGTAAGTAAAACTTCGGATGATGTTGAATTGAATTGAATGTAATGCAATGTTTAGGGTTTAAGTTTAGGAATGGAATAGTATAAACTGTGGTTAAACAGAGTTGTAGATGCCATATCTTTGTTTAGTGTTCTGATTCTATCTGTTGCACATCCTAAATGCTTATTCTCTAATCTCTATAAGTTCTTGGAGAGTTAAAGGAACATATCGGTTAAATCTAAAGCTGAACGAGTAAGGTTAAGCAGAAGGTTGAGCTAGGGAGTAGGTTTATTTTGGAATGTCCTGTGATGATTACTGATACTATGCTGATTATTTCTTTATTTATTATTATTTTGATCTCCCAAAAATGTTTTTTTCTGCCCTTGCTCTTCAATCGAAAGTGTTCTGTCTTGCGGCAGTATGCATATATATAATAATCGAAAGTGTTATTATTTTGGAATGTATGTTACTTTAATTACTTATTACTTTGGATTTCTTACAACTTGTATAAAGTGTGGTAGACAGTCTTAGTTTAGCGTGTCTTATTTTAGCTTCTTGTTGTTAAGTGTGGGTGATTGTATTTGAGTGCTGTAGCCTAATGGTTGGGTCAGTCTGTAGCATGGGCATTCTACCATGTTTGCATGTTTAATGTCGTTGCTCCTCCTTTAAGAATGTAATCAATACTTAATACTTAATATTTGGGTGGGTATTGTTACAACTTACAACATTGTGTTGTTAAAAGTGAGTTTCTGCTATATTTAGTGTTGTATTGTTTATTTTTAATGATATGATCAGTGTTATATTGACAATTTTGTGTTCATGTTCTAATTGTAGATAGAGTCTCTGTCAGTTACTTTCCATGGACATGATCTGATAGTTGATTCTGAATTGGAGCTGAACTATGGAAGGTATGTTATCCTTACCCGTTTGTTTTCCATAGGATGCTGTTATTCATAACTATAATTGTTACTTATATTTTTTCCCCTGTTAAATTCCATTCAGACGCTATGGTTTGCTTGGATTAAATGGTTGTGGAAAATCTACCTTGCTTACGGCAATAGGTATGCGAGAGCTTCCTATTCCAGAACACATGGATATATATCACCTTGCTAGGGAAATTGAAGCCTCTGACATGTCTGCGCTGGAGGCTGTAATAAGCTGTGACGAGGAGAGGTTGAGATTGGAGAAAGAAGCTGAAGCTTTAGCCTCTCAGGTTTGTTTCAGTAATATAGTATCTGAGTTTTTTGTGGGTTTCTTTATATTCTTGGATTTCTGACTCATCTTAATTGGTGCTCCAGGATGATGGGGGTGGTGAAGCACTTGACCGTATATATGAACGTTTGGAAGCCCTGGATGCATCGACTGCAGAAAAACGTGCTGCTGAAATCCTATTTGGTCTTGGTTTCAACAAGCAAATGCAGGCAAAAAAGACACGTGATTTTTCCGGGGGCTGGAGAATGAGGATTGCTCTAGCCAGAGCTTTATTCATGAACCCAACCATTCTCTTGCTTGATGAACCAACCAATCACCTCGGTAATCCTCCAGTCCCATATGAAATGCCCTTTATTTGTTGAACTGTTATTTTGTTTGATGGCTTCGCCTAGGGTTTAGCTAACATGTGCCCTAAGGGCACATGATAAGCTTACCATTAGTGGTAATTTTTAAATGTTTTCATTTAATGAATGCAAAACAAATGCATTGGAAACTTAAATTTTTTTATATTTTCAATGAAAACTCTTATTTGTAAACTTAACTTCAACGAGATAGATAAATCTTTTTCCCTATTGGCTCACATGTAATTTTAACTTCAAGGATATGTGGATCCATTATCAGGAAGTCAGAATTTTACTTGTTATGCTTTTAAATTGAATTCCATTGTGTTTCGTATGTTTCTATATCCAGGTGATCAGTAATGTTCTTCCTTATATTTTTTGCAACTTCTGTATATTTCTAACTTTCCTTGAGTAATTGTTCATTCATCAATGTCTTTGCTATAATCTATTTGCAGATTTGGAAGCCTGTGTGTGGCTGGAGGAGAATCTTAAGAAGTTTGAGCGTATTCTGGTTGTGATTTCACACTCCCAGGATTTTCTTAATGGTGTCTGCACAAATATCATACACATGCAAAGCAAAAAGCTGAAGCTCTACACTGGTAACTATGATCAGTATGTTCAGACACGTTCTGAACTTGAAGAGAACCAGATGAAGCAGTACAAATGGGAACAGGACCAGATTGCCTCAATGAAGGAATACATTGCCCGATTTGGCCATGGGTCAGCAAAACTAGCTCGACAAGCTCAGAGTAAAGAGAAAACTCTTGCAAAAATGGAGCGGGGTGGTCTTACAGAGAAGGTGGCTAGGGACAAAGTTTTGGTATTCCGCTTTGTGGATGTGGGAAAACTTCCCCCTCCTGTCCTCCAGTTTGTTGAGGTGACATTTGGTTACACTCCTGAGACTCTCATATACAAGAACATTGACTTTGGGGTTGATTTAGACTCTAGGATTGCTCTGGTTGGACCCAATGGAGCTGGGAAGAGTACATTACTTAAGTTAATGACAGGTGAACTGGTTCCCATAGATGGCATGGTTCGACGCCATAATCATCTTCGGATTGCACAATATCACCAGCACTTGGCCGAAAAGCTAGACATGGAAATGTCAGCTCTCCAGTATATGATTAAAGAATACCCTGGAAATGAGGAAGAGAAGATGAGAGCTGCTATTGGGAAGTTTGGCCTATCGGGTAAAGCCCAGGTGATGCCCATGAAGAATTTATCTGATGGGCAGAGGAGCCGTGTGATATTTGCATGGTTAGCCTATAGGCAACCTCACTTGCTACTCTTGGATGAGCCAACCAATCATTTGGATATTGAGACAATCGACTCGTTGGCCGAGGCATTGAACGAATGGGATGGTGGCATGGTGCTTGTTAGCCATGATTTTAGGCTCATAAACCAGGTGGCCCATGAGATATGGGTGTGTGCAGACCAATGTGTCACCAGATGGGAAGGTGATATTATGGATTTCAAGCAGCATCTAAAGGCGAAAGCAGGTTTATCTGACTGAAGAAGATAGTCAGAACCGCGACTGAAGCTGTCATCTAATACTTGTGCAATGTATGTTGATGATGCTTGCTCAAGGTTTATTTCTCTCGAGGGTACTCAAGTTGATTTCTCTCGAGGTTGATTATTGATTATAGTCGAGTTGAATGGCAGAGAACCAATTGAGAAAGCGTGTGGCCTAAATATTTTTTTGGGGCTGGCAATGTCCACCCCGGTTAGATTGGTAATATTTTTGTTTTTTTTTTTACTACTTTGCTGTGCTTCTAATATATAACGAGATACTTCACCTTATGTTAGATGTTATACCTAAAGGTCTATTCTGGTTAACTCTTGTATCCGGCGAATTTTATGAATATGTTGTGCGGAGAGCACTGTATTTTTGCGCACCTATTCTGGACAGTGGTTTGCTTACTTATGATGAATAACCGTCTCGTCTTAAAAAGTAAAATTTGTATGGTTAACACGTAAAAGATGATTGAATGAAACGGGCATAGCTAGATCCGTTGACATTTTTCTGGACAGTAACTAATCTATTGCTTTGCTCGAATGAACTTCGAAATATTATTATAGTAAATAGCATTAACAGATAAATGAATAAAAGGGGAAAGAAAGTTAGACTTTGCTCAACTAGAACATGAAAATGCATACAATAAATTAGTGTCTTAGTATTAATCTGCCGGAGATTAAAAATCAAAGAAAAGGAAAAGGGAAAAAGGGTGCTTCCTGTCTAACAGGTAGCATTTAGTCGTTGACAACAGTAAATACCTGAGTTCATACTGATTGATTGATGGGAATGGATAACACTTAATAACAACAATGAAAAGAAAAATTAAGAGGATTCATTTCTTTGATTTATTAGTAGTACATGCTCGTGAATCTCTCCTTTGTAGTACTCTGTTAAAGCATGCATTACGGTTACTGGAATGTGTGAGGTCCTTGTTTAGATGAAATTTGGAATGAAGGCGACGAAAGCTATTTATTCGGAGCTGCAACGACTAGACAACCTTGATGTTCACTGTGATAGAGAAAGTGCAATGCAATTTTTGGATTCAGGTTGGAATATTCTTCCGTGAAGTCTTTTTTATCCAGTTGGTCATTTCCTCATCTATCTCCTTTAAATATATAAACAAATATATGCGTATGAATTGCTGAAATTAAATAGCGAGAGACAAATGCTTGGATTGGACCACAAACAAAAGAGCGGAACCAGTTTGCTGTCTATAAAAAGAAAGAATAGTCTAAGGAGAGTTCGAGAATAATGTTGTTAATGCAGCTTTGATCGATGTTGGCTTGTCCATTGTGGGCGGAACAAGAAGATAGTGTTTGAAAATCCACTTCTTGTGTACTTCTTACTTTGGAAGGGTATGGTGGTGTGTACCGCATTGATTGGAAATCTTATGATGCCTTGATATGGTGGGTATTAATATATCTGGGCTGTTTCTTGATTGGACCATTTTGGAATGTGAGTGAGAGAGCAATCATAAGGTGTTGAGAACAATGAACCTACTTGACTTGACTTTGGGACCATTTTTAAATCCCTTAATGAAATTGAGATAAGAGGCATTATGGTGCTCTGATTTCCCATGCTTCAAGCTTGTGGCTGCCAATGGAGAATGGAGAATGATGTTTGCTGTGCCCGCCTCGCATATTTTATTCTCTTTGTTGTGTTTTTCTCTTCTGGTTCCATGTATGTTCTTCAACTTTGATCATTACACTAAATGTTTGAAGACAAAAAACTGAAAAAAAAAAAACACACGCACACAATAGACTATCATTTTGCTGTTATTCTCCATGTTTAGATACACAAAATCAAAATATAGATATCTCCCTGTCTTTTAGTGCTTTTGTACAAAGATTGTTGATAAATAAAACATAATAAATTTGCGATTTTAATATGGTTTCTCAAAATACATACAAAAAAAGATTAATTGATGTTCTTAATATGTTCTTAGTTAAATTCAAAAGAAAATATCAAATAGATGTCATATGCATCTTCAAAAATAAATGAAATATTAAATAAAAGTGATATGATTTTTTTAAAAAAAGAAACCTAAATTTATCAATGGATTTTAATTAGTAAATTGATGTGATATAAACTTTTTTTCTTTTTGTATTTTTTCTTTTTAATGAAGTACTAGTTGGGGTGACTGGAACTTGCAAGTCATTTAACTTTATTTGATCACTGGTCAACAGTCAAGTGAATGTTATTGGTTCAGTTAAATTCTCAGGTTATTGTGTCTACGAGTATTCCTAATAGGCTAATAGGCTTAATACACACAGCGCCTGCACCGTGAAACACTCCCCCATGTTTCAGCCAATATGATTGAACCAGCTCCGACATTCAATATTACATATATATTCAATGAAAATTTTAATTAACTTCATGTAATATTGATAGTTAAGATAATAATTTAGTTAAATATATTAGATTATTTTAAGATTTTTAACTATCAATTTAACATAAAACTAACTACTTTTATCGTATATTTTCTACAATTTATTCCAATGATTCTTTCCAGTAAAGCCCAAGATTTTTATATGCGTGATCTTATTAGAATTATATTATAATACGAAGATAATGTTATTATTGGTATTTATGTTTTAAATTTAATTTTCATATGTATTATTAATGTAAAACTTTTTGTACAAATAACTAATTGTGTATGGTACATCAATAAAAATAATTAATTTTTAAATTTATTATTTTAAAAATTATTTAAATATATAAATTTAATTAAATTATTATCTGTATATAAAATTCTTTTAGGGTATCAAGATTAACTTATAGAAAAGTTATTAGATATATCCGGAAATACCAGTGTTTTAGTTGTTTTAACCGTTGATTTTAATTAATATATATTATATATATTTTTTATAATTCAGATCAACGGTTAAAACAACTAGAACATCGATATTTTTGGTATACCTGAAACTCCTCCTAACTTATACTTTTTAGGCTTATCGAAATGCACAAGAGAGCCAAGACATGTGGTATGATAAGTCCACTACAGCTTTTTTACTCCCTTTTTTAGAATGTATACAACGAGTTAATAGTCAATTTCGTCCTTGAAAGTGTCCTCGATCTCCATTTTCGTCCCCGAAAGTCAAAATTAATCAAAAACGTCCTCGAAAGATACCCGTGTTGATCACGTTCGTCCTTCCGTCTTCTGGGTTGATGAGATGGCAAACGGCCGCTTACGTGGCACGTTAACTGCCAAGCTGGCCAACGCCAGGGTGTAGGATGTTGTTGCTGACAAGATAAGTTATGGTTAAGCCATCAAATTAGTCCTTCGAGTTTATAAACCCTAATCCCAAAACGAACGATAAATACTTCGAGGTGATCACTTTCGGTGGCAGTAGAGGTAACTAGGAGACGTAATCCCTTGCTGGCTGCGTCGATGGAGAGAGGAGATGGTGGTTGTGGTGGCGGTTTGTCACATGCATCGCACGACAGTCATGGATCGAGTGTTTCGATGCGAAGGAGGAGGGTGAATGCTCATGATGGATCATGTTTCTGTGGGCTGAAGACTGTGATTAAGAAATCTGGGACAGCGGAGAACCCGAATAGATTGTTCCATGCATGTCCAAGGTACCGGGTGAGTGATGGTAAAGGAAGTTAAAGCTTTTTCATGTTCTTATCCTCTGTTGGGTGTTCTCTGATTTTTTGGTTTACTCCCATATGAAATTGCAGAAGGGCAGTCACTGCAATTATTTTAAGTGGGTTGATGATGATGAATTTGAAGCAGTGGGTGTGTGTGGTACAAAGAAAGATGCAGGAGCTGATATGGAGGTTGAAGGTGAGTATGATGAATGGCGGGTGAAGGTGGCATGGAAGTTGGGCACTGTGGAAGCTGAAGTTAGAGCTTTGAAACTGCTAATGATTTTGCTGTTTGTAGTAGTTGTGATAATTTGTTGTTTCTTATGTAATTCTAAATGAATAGATTATGCTGTATGAACATGTAATGATGTATTGAAATTGTTGATTTGAATGAGAGTAGTTATTTGAAGTTGGAAGCAATTTCCTGTCAACTGTGGATAATTGTATAAACTGTGGAACTAATTCTGTGTTTACATGAATTATGTTGAGGCATAAACAAAATGAAGATAATAAGTAAGCTTAATAGTAACTTGTCATTGATGGCTAATTGTCACATTGTCTTAATACATAAATAGCATAACAAAGTCATAAGATTGTTAGCTGACAAAATACATTGTCCATAGACTAAATTACCACACACAAAACAAAAGCAACAAACAGAATGTTATTTCATACACAAAATGAGTTAACAAGTAGACATTCCTAACAACTCAAACTTTATCATCATTCTTCCTTGGAGCCTTGAAGACTGGAGTAGGCACAAAGGTCATGAATTTTTCCAGCCGCTTAGCAGTTCTGGAGCTTGTCCCTTTAATGGTCTCAGCAGAAACAGCCACAGATCCAGTTGCAATATGCTTTGGGGAGGAAATTGACCTTGCTTTTCTTTTGATCACTTGCAACTTAGGTGGCCTACCAATCAATTGATCCTGTATGATTTAGTAGCAAATCAGATTCTTACATGATTAGGCTACATCCAAATTTTTTTAGGAGTGATGATATATGATACTACCTTAAGGGGCTCCTGGGTTGGTGGGATGCACTCCGAGTCACTGTTGTCACTCTCTGAGTCAGCCTGAGTGGGTGATGGAAGTGAAGGCATAGGTGCCTCAGCTTGTGTACCAATGTCAGTATCAGTAGGAGAAGGGTTTACTTGGGGTTCAGAACCTTGTGGAGCAGGGGTAACAACTGCCAATTGTAGCTGCATCTGCTTCGCATGTTCCTCAGCATCCACAGCCTTTTTCTTTGCGCACCCTCTCTTGTTGTGTCCAACCTCACCGCAGTACATGCACCGGATTGGGTTGTATTTTCTTTTCATTTTTGTCTTTGACCCACTAGGTTGTTCTTCTTTGTCCCTTCTTCGCTTCTTTGTTGGCCTCCCAGGTTTAGGCTTCACTGGGGGTGGGACTGGGGATGGATGTGGCGTTTTCTCCCATAGATCCTGCCCCTTAACCGGATTGACATTAAAACAGTAGGTACGCTTATATGCTTCCATCTTTAACCACTCATGGCAATATTCCTCAGGTCTCTTGTCATTCTTATCTTGTATTGCCGATATTGCATGCATACACGGCATTCCTATGAAGCCAAACAAATTCATACAATAACTATAATATCATGAATGAAGACATTGTTAATTAAGTAAGGGAAGAAAGTTGTTACCTGTAAGCTGCCAAAACCTGCAGGTGCATGTGTGCTTGCCCAAGTCAACCACCATATTCGTCGGCCAGCCATGTACCTCGTACAACTCCTCTTTTTCATCACCAGACCACTGAGGAGCCCAATGACGGGACAGCACCGTCATAGCTTCCAACCTACTTTGCTGAACAGGAGGGAGAATTCCTTGGTAGTTCTGCAACTTCTTTCTGTTATCAACCATACTCTTCATGATGATTCTCCTTACTTCCTCAGCCAGGGTCAGGATAGGCTTACTCCTTTCGTGTTTGATCTTTGCATTGAATGACTCACAGGAATTGTTGCATATGTTATCCACTTTTGGAACCTCACTGAAATGCGCCTTCGTCCATGCCTCTTTTGGCCATTTATCAAGATACTGCCAAGCTTTCTCGTTGATCAATTTAACTCTCTTCATGTTTCTATCAAATTCAGTTGTTGTCCTTGACCTTGCACATTCCCACACAAGGTCTTTCAACTCAGAACTACCCCACTGCTTTGAGAAATTCCGCCACAAATGCCAGACGCAGAAGCGGTGGTGAACTCGTGGGAAAACTTCCTGAACAGCAGGGATTAAACCCTGCACCAAAAGACCAAACACGAAAAGATATTAAATCATCTCAGTCCTCAACTTTGAATTCATTAAATCAAACTAGTCCTTCAAAGAATAATAAGTAAATCAAATTAGTCCTTACAGAAATTATTACCTTCTGCATATCTGAGATGAAGCACCATTTGTGCTCTCTATAGTCACCTAGATCACTGTGAAGCAGTTCAAGAAACCATTGCCAATTATCCTTATTTTCCACACTGACAATTGCATATGCAATCACAAAGATGTGATTGTTAGCATCTTGTCCGCAAGCTGTCAGAATTTGTCCTCCGTGTAGTGTCTTAAGAAAGGCGCCATCTAATCCAATTAGAGGTCTACAACCTGCCTTAAACCCCCTTTTGCAAGCATCAAGACACACATAGAACCGATCAAATAGTGGAGGACTCTCAGGCATTGGGATCACACCAACTTGCACTCTGGATCCTGGATTGCTAGTAAGTAACTCGTTTGCATAATCCCACACCAAACCATACTGGGCTATCTCATCACCCTCTTCAATTTTCCTAGCAGCTTTTAGTGCCCTGGTGATGCATGTGCTATTGAGGTACACGTTACACTTTCGGACAAACCAATCATACACCTCTCGATGCTTCATAGTTGGGTGCTTTCTAAGCTTGGGTACTAGCTTGCTAAGTGTCCAGGTTTGGGTTGCAGCCCTATTTTTCCTCTTTCTAGGACAGGTGTGATTATCAACAAGCGTTTTAATTTGCCAAGACAAATCTTTACTGTTACAAGCACAATAAACCACCCAGGGACAATCATCTGACTTACAAACAGCTCTAACCCTAACTCTATCATTCTTGGTAAATAATATATTTCTGCCCCACTGGATAGTGTAATCCCTAGTGGCTTGTATAAATTCAGCTTTTGATTTGAAAGTCATACTAACCTCAAACTTCAGGTTTCCAAATTTGGTTTTTGCATTGTACTGGGGATAAACAGGAGGGGTCTCCTCATCAGAGTCTAACTCCTTCCCTGAATCCTCTGAATGCCATGAGTCAGGATCTGAGAAACTTTCAAGATCATCATCATCTTCGTCTGCATCTACCAAATCATAACATAAAAGACATTAAAATTTGGCCAAATGAAATATTAAAACAATAGCAATCCAGATTAAGAGCTTACCAGATTCAGAGCTTTCTTCATCTTCGAAACCCTCATAACTTGAGTCATCAGTGTCAATTTCTTTATCTGCTAGTCTAGACTTAGGAGGCCTATGCTTCTCCTTTGCTTCAGCTTGCTTTTGCTTTCTTTGTGAGCCTTTTCCACTATCACTATCACTTTCACTGCTGTATAAACTGTCTCCTACAACCTTTGGAGGCTTGTACAACTCATCTTCAGTACTCTCATACGAGTCATGAGAGTCAGAATCTTCATCCTGGATGGGACCTTCTCTTACAGTTCTTCCGGATCTTGTTACTCTGCATGCACTGGTATTTCCTTTCTTCTTATTACTTTCTGGCGTTTTGGCTGGTTGAGAGGATGTTTTGGAATGATGTGGGACTTTCTTCCTCTGACTGTTGCTTTTGGTTTGTTGAGGGTGGAGTTTTGTTGACTGCAAGGGAGTCTTTACGGGCTGACAGGTGGTCTTTGAGGCTTCATGTGTTGGTTTGGTGGGCTGAGAAAAAGGCTGATTGGGCTTACTGGGCTGTGAGGATGGCTTCCTGGGCTGAGGATTGGGCTTACTGGGCTGAGCTTTAGGCCTACTGGGCTGTGAGGCTGCCTTAGTGGGCTCATAGCTTGGTTTCTTTGGCTGAGGGTGGTTCATTGTGGGAGTTTTCACAGGTTGGGAGTGCTGCATCTTGGCCTGGGAACTGAACTTCTTCTTCTTACTAGTTCCTGCTTCCAGGAGAGGTAGACCTTCCCCTCTGTTGTCCACTACACAGGGCTGTGAGATGCAGTCCTCAAAGTATAGGTTGATCAAGTGGTGGTTCCTCCTACAATCCTTGCACATTGCAATCAAGTCAGCATCTGTCTCCAACTTCTTCAACCCAGATGGAATTGGAACTCCAGGAACTTTCCACCAACAATTGCCAGCCTCAATGTATCCCAGCTCCTTATAGTAACCCCTCACGAAAAACACATCAAGTGTGTCTCCCTCAACACCCATCAATACCTCTGTGTTATCAGGTTCGTAAACCATGTCACCATCCTCACCCGTCCGAAACAACCCACCATGGTGAAAAACAAACGTCATGGGAGGACCCTCCATCTACAATAACAAACAAACACGAAAACAACATAAACAAATATGACCAGCAACAATTGCTCTGTATCAATCACCACCTACTACACCCAGTTGGTACCAATCAACCTTTCACCCAAAAAAAATAACATGCAACAGAACCATCACTAAATTCAAACATCACTGACTACTGTCACAGAGCCATACAAAGTAACACAATCTCATATACGAAAATGCTAAAACAACACTAATAAACCCTAAACCAGACGAACAGTAACACCACCATATTAACAAGACACCACATCACAGAATAAGTAAGAAATGATATTATGAGTTCAATCCTTACCTCTCAATGTCTCAATGCCTTCTTTTACTAGCAATGCTGCTCCAGTATAACACCCACTCCGCATTCAACGGCCAAAGCCTTTCCACTGTATTCGTCTAGCAGCACTAACGATCCTTGTCAGGGTGATACAGAGATTCGGTTCCACACTTAGGGCATGCCTTGTGGGAGACGACAAGTTTTGGAGCGAAAGACAGAGCGATGGTTGATATGAGACAGGGGTAAGCCATCGCAACGTTTCAAAACCTGTTCAAAACACAATACGGCGACGTTTCAATGCCACTGCCTCCATCAACCAAAACGACGTCATCCTGCTTCACTGCCAGCTTGGCAGTTAACGTGCCACGTAAGCGGCCGTTTGCCATCTCATCAACCCAGAAGACGGAAGGACGAACGTGATCAACACGGGTATCTTTCGAGGATGTTTTTGATTAATTTTGACATTCGGGGACGAAAATGGAGATCGAGGACACTTTCAGGGACGAAATTGACTATTAACCCTGTATACAACCAAGAAATAATAATTTTCTAATGAAACATTTATCAAATCTCAACTTTATAGTTATATATGAAAAAAGATATTCACTCTGTCTTGACCAAGAAAAGAAAAAGATAAAAGATAATTTTTGTTCTTTAAAATTTTTTAAAAATTTTAAAATATTATTAACGTTTAGTTTATTTTGATTTTGTTATTAACATTTTAAATTTGTTTGAATTGCAATATACTTGAAATGTGTAATCGTAGTAGAGAGTACTCTTACAAAATGATTAGGAACAAAAAAAATTAATAAATTAACTGTTAAGAATACTTTTAAAACTTTTCAAAAGCTTAAATAACAAAAAGCTAAGTATACTTGTAAAATGATACCAAGCTTAAAATTCAAGTGAATTACAAAAATGATAATTATAAGAAAAGAAGAAGGTTGGTGATGTACTCTCAGGTCATTGAAATTCAAAGTAATGGAAGAAGAATTGATAAGAAGTGAAAAGAGAGAATGATTGATTAAAAGAACCACACAGAAATACTGAGTACCAATTACAATATATATAGCAAAAGGGAAAATAAATTACTAACTAATAGTGCTATAATTATGTCTAACAAATTAACCAACTTGACAGCTATACAAAAAACAAACTCTATTATGTTACATCCCCCGCAAGCTGGTATTATGTGGTTTGTGCAAATCAAGTAATCCCAGCTTGGAAAGCAAATGAGAGAATGGTCCTGGAGGAAGGGATTTAGTGAATAGATCAGCCGGTTGTTCACTGGAGACAACGTGCCTAAGATTAGAAACCCCTTCTTTGAACTTGTTTCGAGCCACATGACAATCAACCTCAACATGCTTGGTTCTTTCATGAAAGACAGGATTTGAAGCAATATAGATAGCAGATTTATTATCACAGAAGATATCAACCGGAAGAGGAGGAAGAATGTTGAATTCTTTTAGTAGTTTGAGTAACCAAACGAGTTCACAAGTGCCATTAGCAAGGGCGAGTTCACAAGTGCCATTAGCAAGGGCGCGATATTCTGCTTCTGAGGACGACCTTGAAACTGTAGCCTGCTTCTTACTCTTCCAAGAAATAAGAGTTTGGTCAAGGAAGAAACAATAACCACTGATGGATTTTCGGGTGTCTTTACAAGCCCCCCAATCAGAATCAGTGTAACCAGATAGTGTGAAAGAATTGTTGACAGAGAAAAATAAGCCAGTTGCTGGTGATTGTTTTAGATACCGGATGATCCTATAGGCAGCCTTCAAGTGGGCATCAGTTGGTGAATCCATGAACTGAGATAGGCATCCAACAGAGTAGCTGAGATCTGGTCTTGTGTTAGTAAGGTACAGAAGTCTGCCCACCAATCTACGATAGATGGTTGCATCAGGAAGAGGGGAGCCTGAAGCCTTAGACAGAGAAGTAGTGTACTCCATAGGAGTAGATGCTGGTTTTGCACCAAGCAAACCGCAGTCTGTGATCAAATCCAATGCATACTTTCTTTGATACAGTGCAATACCAGCATTGCTTCGTGCTACCTCCATCCCAATAAAGAACTTAAGAAGGCCAAGGTCTTTAATTTTGAACTTATCATCCAAAAACATTTTGACAGCTTGAATTTCACTCAAATCATCTCCAGCTAACACAAGATCATCAACATAAACAAGAATAGCTGTGAAACTTGTACCTGTGGATTTGGTAAAAAGCGAGTGATCATTTTCAGATGGAGTAAACCCCAGATCAGCAAGTGCAGCAGACAACTTGATGTTCCATTGGCGACTAGCTTGTTTCAAACCGTACAAAGATTTTGTCAACTTGCAGACTAAGTTTGGATCGGAACACTGCAACCCCTTTGGAAGTTTCATATAAACGTCCTCATGTAGGTCTCCATGGAGAAAAGCTGTATTCACATCAAGTTGATGAAGATGCCAATTCTTTGCTGCTGCAACGGTAAGAAGAACACGCACAGTGCTCATTTTCACAACGGGACTAAAGGTGTCAATGTAATCAACTCCAGGAATTTGAGTGAAACCTTGGGCAACAAGACGTGCCTTATGCCTCTCGATAGTGCCATCTGGGTTGAATTTTGTGCGAAAAATCCACTTACAACCAACTGCATTCTTTCCAGGAGGAAGAGAAGTGATGATCCAGGTTTTGTTTTGCTCAAGAGCAGTGAGTTCTGCCTCAATAGCCTTCCTCCAACAATCATGCATAACAGCCTCAGAATAGTGTTTGGGGTCCGGGTTATTTATGAGAGCAAAAGTGAAGGCCTGGTGCTTGGGAGTGAACAATGAATATGACAAATGGTGAGAAAGGGGATACTTACATGTTGAAGGTAATTGGGCCGCATTGATTGGATCTCTATGTGATGAAATATGGAAACAATGAAAATCTTTAAGATAAGAGGGTGTTTTTCTTTCTCGTTCAGACCTTCTCAAAACTGGTGCAGCAGATTGTGACTCAATATGAATGGATGAATGTTCCAATGGTGCCAATGCAGATGCTGATTCTAAGGTGGCGGGTGATGCAGAATCTGTTATATCATGAAGAGATGCCATGGGTGATGTAGAAGTGGCAGATGAATCAGGTGTAGTATGTATGGTGTGAGGTGCAATTATGCCATGAGTATGCTCATATGAAGAAGTATGTGCAGAGTTATTATAAAAGAATGCAAAAGGGTCAAAATTGGATGATTCAATTGAAGGCTGATCTATAGAAAAATCAGTGCTTGGTATTTGTTTGAATGGAAAATAGTGTTCATAAAATTCAGTGTTTCTTGATATAAAAATTTCTTTGGATTTTAAATCAAATAAAATGGACCCTTTTGTTCCTGATTGATAACCAAGAAAAACACATTTTCTAGCTCTAGGATCTAATTTTCTTCTATTAGTACTCAAAGTGGTAGCAAAAACAAGACAACCAAACACCTTGAGATGAGTCAAATCTGGTTTATTCTTGAAAAGTGCCTCATAAGGCGTTTGATGATTCAAGAAGGTGCTTGGTAGTCTATTTATTAAATGTACTGAATGTTGCATAGCATAGTGCCAAAAACATTTTGGCACATTAGAATGAAACAAAAGTGCTCTTGCAATATTCAGTATATGTTGATGCTTCCTCTCAACAATTCCATTTTGTTGAGGAGTTTCAACACAAGATGTTTGATGTAATATTCCTTTTGAGTTATAGAAGGAGTTCATTTTAAATTCCATCCCATTATCTGTTCTAATTTGTTTCACAACTTTATGAAATTGAGTTTGCACCATTTGAACAAAATTTTCTACTAACACTCTAGTTTCGGATTTTAGTTTCATGCAATAAATCCAAGTAAACCTCGTTTTATCTTCTACAATTGTAAGAAAATATTTATGGCCAGCAGTAGATAAAAGTGAGAGTGGTCCCCAAATATCTATATGTAACAAATCAAAAATATTTTCTGATTGTGTATTACTAATGGGAAAAGACAATTTCTTTTGTCTAGCCAAGTGGCAAGAATCACAAACATGAGATGATGAAATGCATTCAATAAATGGAAATGTATTTTTCATGATTGACATTCTTTTGGATGGTAAATGACCTAGTCTAGCATGCCATAGAGTTCCTAAATCTTGCTGCACTGTGACATTTACAGAATGTGTGTTAACTTCTGGTGTAGTTAGTTTCCAAGGTTGAGCATCCATCACATAAAGATCACCAATGACTTTAGCTTGCCCAATCATCTTCAATGATGGGAGTACCTGTATCTCACAAAAAGAATCAGTAAATTTTAATTCACAATGTAATGACTTTGTGAGTTTAGACACTGAAATCAAATTATATTTAAAGTGAGGTATGAATAAAACATTGGTAAGAATCAAATGTTTAGAGAGTTGCACAGTGCCACAAATATTTGTTGTAGTGGTAGAACCATCAGGTAGATTTACTAAAACTGGTCTCATATAATGAAAAGTTTTGAAAGACTCTTGAATATAGGATGCATGATTAGTAGCTCCACTGTCAAGTATCCAAGAAGTTTTAGTAAAATTTGATGATACACTCAAGCAATGCCTACCTTTTGGTTGAGTAAGGGTGGCCGAAGAAGTAATGTGGTTTACACTATTTGAAGTTGGCATGCGTGGTTGTTGAAGGAGTACTAGTAAGGTTTCCTTCTGATCTGGAGTCAACACAAGTACTGTATCATCGCTCCTTTTATCCTGGTTAGAATCAGCAATCTCAGCACCAGAATTCTCAACTATCTCGTCAGTGCTAAGTTGATTGGCCACTCGCTGCTTTTGGTGAGTAGGAAAGCCATTTTTCTTATAGCATGTCTCTGCTAAATGACCAATTCGATTACAGTAGCTACAAAACTTTGAAGTGTAGCCTCGACTATAAAATTTTTGATTTCCTCCTCTGCCGGAATTTCGTCCACGGCCTCTGCCTCTTCCAGAAAATGAACCACCACAAATTGAACCGCCTCCAGAAAATGAACCGCCTCCAGTTGAGGTTTGCACCTCTAAAGAGTTAGTCACTATGTTGCTATTTGACAGGTCACAATTCAATTCTTGCTCTTGTTGGGTTAACATAGATAGTACTGTGTTGATTTCAGGTAACGGCTTCATTAACATGATTTGTGATTTAACATTTGAATATTGCTCATTCAATCCTTTTAAGAATTTGACAACATATTCCTCAGAAGCATAGTCTCGAACAATTTGTAATCCACATGAACATCCATTAACACAAGCAACACAACTAGGAATAGCACGTAAATTTTCTAATTCTTCCCAAATAGCTTTCAACATAGCAAAGTAAGAGGTAACAGTAAGATCACCTTGTTTGAGTGCATAAAATTCTTCTTTTAACGCACCAACTCGAAAGACATCTCCCTGTGAGTAACGACGTTTTAAATCATTCCACAAGTCTGGAGCTGAGCTAATCCACATCACGCTCTTAGCGATTTCAGGGCTGAGAGAGAGGTTGATCCAGGAGAGGAGAAAATTGTTACACCTATCCCATGCTTCAAAATTAGGATCACCTTCACCTGGTTTTAGAATGGATCCATCGAGGAATTTCACCTTGTTCTTCGATCTGAGTGCTCTCCACATATCGTGCGACCACTGATAATAATTTTGAGGTGTCAACTTAAGTGGAATTAGGGCCAAACCAGGACTTTCTCCTGGATGAAGAAAATAAGGGCTAATCGGATCAGAAATTGCAGAAGAGGAACTAAATCTGCCAAGATGTGCTTGGAACTGAAAGAATTGACGCATGAAAGCGGTGAAATTCTCAAAATCTGCAGCGGAATTTGATGAAGGGCTTGCATTCGGATTAGCTAAATTATCTGCCATAGTTGGATCTTCTCGCTCTGATACCATGTAAAATGATACCAAGCTTAAAATTCAAGTGAATTACAAAAATGATAATTATAAGAAAAGAAGAAGGTTGGTGATGTACTCTCAGGTCATTGAAATTCAAAGTAATGGAAGAAGAATTGATAAGAAGTGAAAAGAGAGAATGATTGATTAAAAGAACCACACAGAAATACTGAGTACCAATTACAATATATATAGCAAAAGGGAAAATAAATTACTAACTAATAGTGCTATAATTATGTCTAACAAATTAACCAACTTGACAGCTATACAAAAAACAAACTCTATTACACTACAGCTTTTTTACTCCCTTTTTTAGAATGTATACAACCAAGAAATAATAATTTTCTAATGAAACATTTATCAAATCTCAACTTTATAGTTATATATGAAAAAAGATATTCACTCTGTCTTGACCAAGAAAAGAAAAAGATAAAAGATAATTTTTGTTCTTTAAAATTTTTTAAAAATTTTAAAATATTATTAACGTTGAGTTTATTTTGATTTTGTTATTAACATTTTAAATTTGTTTGAATTGCAATATACTTGAAATGTGTAATCGTAGTAGAGAGTACTCTTACAAAATGATTAGGAACAAAAAAAATTAATAAATTAACTGTTAAGAATACTTTTAAAATTTTTCAAAAGCTTAAATAACAAAAAGCCAAGTATACTTAGAGGAGAAAAAATGTTCTACCATCAAAGAAGGTCATATATGTTTACGGATAAATTTTAAATTTATTTAAAATATTAATATTTAAATAATTTTAATTATAAAAAAATATTATATATTAATTAAAATTAACGATTAAAATTACTAAAATATCAATATTTTAAGTATAATTAAAACTTTTCCTATACTTATTATATGAATAGAAAAGGCAGAGAGAAAAAGTTCGAAAACCTTAAGTGAGTCGGGACAATGCAAGAGAACCGTAGCTATGATATCTTAAAACGTTGTGCCTAATTATCATATATGTATATGGATATTATATATATAGCACTTTTTAATCATTTGTGTGGCAATGTGGCATTATATGAACAAGAATAGATAGAAAAGTGCATGCATGAAAGTGTTAAAGTATAATTATGATTAATTAGTATTATTTAATATATTTAAATATTTATTATAAAATATTATATTTTATTATTTTAATTTTTTTTATTTATAAATATTTTTTTATATTATATTATTTTAAATAACTTAAATATATATAAATTTTTTTTATTATTCTTTTTATCTTTTTAATATAGTATCAGATTCATGGTATCATCTTTGAGAAGGATAGGTTGTTTTTCTTCTATTGAAATTATTGTATTTTTTTTATATTTTTTTTGTGTTATTTTTTTCTTTCTTTTTTGTCAATGCTTTAATACTTTTTCACCTCACCGATGAGCTCATGAATTCACTACTTACTTATTCTTATGGAGAAATTATGTATTTTTCGTCACCTTCTAATAGTTTGTCATCTTTTCACATTTTATCGCTTTTGCGGCAATTCTGTCTGCGTTCCCTTCCGACAATTCCGTCTGTGTTCCTTTCCATCAGTTCCGTTTGCGCTCCCTTCCGGCAGTTTTGTTTACGCTTCCTTCCGTCAGTTCCGTCTGCGCTTTCCTTTCGACAGTTTCATCTCCGCTTCCTTCTGACAGTCCCGTCTACACTCGTTTTATCAGTTTATGCATTTTTTTATTTCGTTATTTTTTTATAAGGAACGGGACCCAAGGTCCAAAGGAAAGAAAATCTACTGTACTGCAATTTTGCTGAACTTCATCCCGCATGCATCAGCAAGAAGATGATGGAACAAATATGGAGGTGGTTGTTCCCAAAATTTAATTCCTAGTTCATGTTCCTGTCCGAGTTTAGCAAGAGTATCATCACAGAAATTCGCCTCTCTGTAGATGTGTCTAACTTTAACATCTTCCATCTTCACCAAAAGCTCCTTGATAGAACGAATGAGGGAGGAGTTACCATGGATCTCCGGTGACATCTTCTGAGTCAGCGTTATAGCGCACTTTGAGTCTGATTCCACCACCAACGTCCTAATCCCCAACTCAGATGCTAGTTTAACCCCAATATACATGCCCCAAATCTCAGCCATGGTAATGGTACAAACTCTAATGTTCATCGAGAAGCCGGTAATAGTGCGACCCGTCCAATCCCTAATGAGACCTCCACAAGTGCCTTTACTGTCAGGTTGGTTACCCGACCCATCCACATTCAGTTTGGTCCAATTTCAATTTGGCGCCTCCCAACCAATAAGCTCCTCTCTGGTGAGGCTTAGTAAGCTATAAATAAATTTCAAACTCAAGTTGTTACTTAAATTTGAGGGATAATGTTAAAGTATAATTAAGATCAATTAGATTAATTAATATTATTTAGTATATCTAAATATTTATTATAGGATATTACGTCTTTATTATTTTAATTTTTTTATCATCTATAAATATTTTCATATATTGTATCATTTTAAACAACTTAAATATACATAAATTCTTTCTCTACCGCTCTCTCTTACCTTTCTAACAGGAGGAACGCCAGCAAATCTTAAAATCGAACAATGGAATTGAGCAACACCAGCAAATCATCTTCATACTTTTTTTTTCCCACTTCATATCATTTCCATGCTGCAGCATTTTTTTTAATACATCATATGATTAAATTAAATAATAATATACTTATTTTTCTATTATGTTTCTTGTTCAATTAATTAGAGAAATGTCATGTGATCTTCTTGTATGTACCTTTATATATATAGAGTGTATATATTTTTTAAAATATAAAAAAGATAAATTTATTATATTTTCCTCATTATATATTCTTAAAACTTAGAAGAAAATTTACCCTTCAATTGAATTTAAGTGTGCAAAAAAAGTGAATCAAATAACATATTTTATTAATATTATAAGTATAGGAAATTAATTTTTAATTAATCAGTATTAATCTATTTTTTATCATTATTTTTTTAAAGTTTATTTTTAGAAGATTTAGGATTAGAATTAAGATTTAAGATTTAGATTTAGATTTAGAATTTATTATATAAAATTTAGGATTTATAATTTTAAATAAAAAATTACTTTCAAAAAGTTAGTTGATATTAAATGAAAAAGTTTGTTCCCTAATTAAACTCTTTCGTTAATTAAAGTTGTGTTATTTGTATACCACGTCCCTTATTTTTAAATTTTTTTATAGATACGATTTGAAATTTTTTGTATAGATACGAAAAAATATAGAGAATCAATTTTTAGTTAGTTAACAAATTAACTTTAGAATTTATGATTTATAATTTAGGATGCAAAATTAATAATTATTACTTATAATTTAAAATTTAAAATAAATAAAATAATTTTTATAAAAAGTAGTTAATATTGGTTAAAAAAATTAATTATTTAACATTACTCTATAAATATACATCAAAAACTACATTAATTTTTTCTTTCTTTCTTATAATTAACCCAAATCAAATTAAAGAAGGGTTTATGTAAGAAAGATAATAAGTAGCAAGAAAAATGGGAGAAGAATATAATTAACGAGGAATTTAACAACACTGAGAAGGAGTTGCTGCTGCCTATTACTGAGGAAGAGGAATTACTTGGGGAAGAGGCATTTTGTCTGTTCTGAAATGTACAATTAAGTGTTTCTGTTATTTAACATATCTTAGATGATGTAGTAAAAATGTAAATAACATTTATCAGAAGAAATACAATAAATTAACTACTAAATTGGTTATTATTATGTATTTGTGTAGATTTTACATATGTTATTTTATATATTTTTAATATATATTCTATATAAATACCTGATTAATGGTTAAACATAAAAAAAAAAACCATGATTGTTGAAAGAAATACAGGACTAAAACAAAACTGAATTATGCATAGAACTCAAAATATGCAGATCAAATTTGTTGAGTGCAAAACATTATGAACTGATGATGAGCTAATGAAGATGTGTACAGTATGATGATGATATATGATCTTAAAAATGAGTAGCAGTTAATTTTCAAGTTAAAATTTAAAAGGAGACTCAGAATCATACGGCAAAAAGTCAAAATTGATATACATATATATGAATACAACAAATTAAAAGGTGCAAGCTAAGAAAGAAAGCTAAGAAACATTTTAAAGAAGCTAAGTTAATATTATAATAACCAAAATTAGATTGAAGTAGTAGCTAGTAACAGAGAGAGTAAGTAGTACACATGTTGTTTTATATTATAGTAACATTATTCATATATTTATAATTTTATATATATGGATGGGATTTATTATGAGATGATGAATTGGAGGTGATTAGTTGAGAAGTTGAAGAGGTGGTTGTTGTTGTTGTTGGTAGTTTGTTGCTGTTCAAGAAGTAGTATCCTTTGAAGTTGAGAAGGGGTGCAAGGAATGGTGAGTGCACCTTCATGGTCAAAGCCATACTCCTCTTCAGCCTGCTCCAATAGCCTCAAGAATGCTGGGTTTCTCAAACAACTCAGTGGCATCACCAACCTCTTTGGAGCTTCCTCATCATCACCACCACCCTCAGCAATCACTGCAAAATGTCCTTCTTTCACATCCTCAGGCACACAATCATTACAAGATGATGACTTCTTGTTGTTGCTCCCCATTAACAAACTCTTATGAATTAGTTTCTCCACCACAAACCTGAAACTGTTACTAGTAGCACTCTTCTTCATGCTTCTAGCACTTAACTTGGCCATTATGATTATGATAAAGAGTAGAATGAAGTAGTAGCTCTCAATTCAAGTAGTACTGTATAAAAGTGCAGTTTGTGTGATTGTATATATATATATAGAGTGAAAGATGGTGCATGTGGTATATGGCAGTTTTAAGATAAGATATAATTTGGAGGGTAGCTACATGGATATTTATTTGAGAAAACAGAGAGAGATCGATGGTTGAAATAGAGTTAAATTAGGGAGACCATTGCATGTGCCTCCACTGTCTACCACCTTTCCTATACATATGACACGTCCCTTTTCCTACATACACTATAGCTCATCTTCTTAGAACATTTCAAAATCTAGGGTTAAGGGTTTAGTACTCCTAAGACAAATCTTTAGCTAAATTGTTTGCATGTGATATATTATATTACCACAAATGTTTTAAATATGTGAAATATTTATGTAATTGGCTAACATTTAAAAAAAAAAATTCAATTCCAGTTGTCGGTTCCATTTTGGGGACACTGTTGACTGCCGGAAAAAAAATAATAAAAAAATGATTGGGGCACATTTATCAGTGAGGCTGAGACCATTTGCTCTGTGCAACCTACCAGTTGAGGCATTTAATTTGAGTATATATGGCTCACGGGGATGTATGACTTTAGGTACAAACTGCCCATGTTGCCATGTTCTCTTCTGTACAACTTTACTCTCCGTTATTCAAAAAATAAATCGTATATGCTCACCTTCCACTTCTCCAAATACCAAAACCATGCCACAATATACTTTTCAAGAAGGTGGAAAAAGTGCAGTCGACTTCACGTAAAGTTGATACCTGAGAGTGGTTAAATGAGTTGACTAATTTGACTAAATTTTTATCTAACGGCTCTCAGGTATCAACTTCACGTAAAGTCGATTTTACCTGAGTTTTTACCTTTCAAGAAACAGATTTCCCATCTTCTTTTCTTTAATTTCATTATTATTTTATCTCATTCCTAACTAACAATATAATAGACCGAGCATGATTTAGAAAACCAAAAAAAAAAAAAATACACACACATATATATATATATGAGACAACTTATTATTTTTTAGGGTAAAATATACTTTTTGTCCCTGAAATTTGACAAAATTTTTAAAAATATCCGTAAATTTTATTTTGTTTTAATTTTGTTCCAAAAGTTTTCGATTTGCATCAAATATACCCCCAATAACTAAATTTTCAAAAAATTTAAGACCAATCTAATAATAATACATGAAAATTATGCTTGATTTGCTTGTGTTGAGGGGTTGTTCTTATGAAATTGTTGTTAAATCGATCTTAAATTTTTTGAAAAAATAGTCGTTAGGGGTATATTTGATGCAAATCGAAAATTTTTGGAACAAAATTGAAACAAAATAAAACTTAGGAGTATTTTTGAAATTTTTATCAAATTTTAAAGACAAAAAATATACTTTACCCTATTTTTTATCAATAAGGCTGACAATACTAACTCTATCATCAGTTATTTAATGTGATCAAACTCATTCAAATAGGATTAATTACAACTTGACCCATAACGAATCAGGTTGATATCGAAATGAGTTGAACCAGAATAATACTTAATCCTGTTCAATTCACATCCCTAATATATTATAATATGTAGTTAAAAATTATTATATATAATAAAATTAATGGAGATCGAATCTACATACATCTTTTTTCTTTTGTAATTTTACCACATATTTTATTGTGATTTTGTTACTTTTAATTTTAATATGAACTAAATTTTATATTTTTTATTTTATTGATATATTTATAAAATACAAAATAATTAAATATTGTATTTGATTGAAAAAAAATTGATCTATTATATGGATAGGATCAGATAAGATTAGGCGTAGAAATTGGAGGACTTTATATTAGTCATTCCAGTGTGATTAAATTTTAATTTGTTAAAGTGATTGTTACGACCACGAAAAAACCACAAATTCCAACTACAAATATATAAGAACCAAAACTATTAAGGACATTCCATTCAGCTTAAGGATCTAAATAATCTGAAATGCGACGTAATATACCCAAAATCCCTAATAAATGCATAGAAGAATTGAGATAAGAATGGGACGTGGATGCCCATTCCCATGCAGTACTCACATTCTCAAAGAAGGAATAATAATTAATAAATATTGAAATTGATTCCCCTCGTACATGTATAAATAGAGGCCTTTGCCTCCGAGAGAAACACAAGCAAATAATAAAAATCACTTCTCTTTTTATGTTACAATCAAATACTCTTCTTCTTATATTTCTACTACAATTCTTTTTCTTCTTTTATTTTATAAGTATTTTAAATTCTATTTTCTATTACTCTTTACATATAATATTAATAGCAATATTAACCATCTTTATTATATTGAGATTGCAACAATAAACAGATGCGATTCTCTCTCTCTTTATTTTTAATACTTCTTTCTATCTTTGTATATATATACACATTACAACATATAATATTATTATATATATATAAATTATTATTGGGCTAATTATTTTAATACTAGAGTCTTCTATTTGTACATCTCTATTATATATATCTTTTATTTTACAACACGTTATCAGCACGAGACTCTGATCAAATTTTTAGGAAGACTCAGGTAACAAATTTTCATTATGTCAAAACTCTCTCATCTTGAATTCAATGCTCTTGACATATCTGGAAACAATTATTTATCATGGATACTAGATGCTGAAATCCATCTTGATTCAATGGATCTTGGAGATACCATTAAGGCTGAAAATAATGCATCCCAGAAGGATAAAGCCAAAGCCATGATTTTTCTCCGTCGTCATCTTGACGAAGGATTGAAAAATGAATATCTTACATTAAAAGATCCTGCAGATCTTTGGAAAGACCTTGAAGAAAGGTACAATCATCAGAAAACGGTGATACTTCCTCAAGCCCGGTATGAATGGACGCATTTGCGTTTACAAGATTTTAAATCTATAAATGAATATAATTTTGCAATGTTTCGGATCACCTCACGAATGAAATTGTGTGGGGAAAAAATAACTGATCATGATATGTTGGAGAAAACTTTCTCAACCTTCCATGCCTCGAATGTGCTCCTGCAGCAGCAGTATCGAGAGAAAGGGTTTAAGAAATATTCTGAGTTAATTTCTTGCCTTCTTGTTGCCGAACGCAACAATGAGTTGTTATTGAAAAATCATGAAGCGCGCCCAGCTGGTGCCGCCCCATTTCCTGAAGTAAATGCGGCAAATCATTACCCCAGAAGAGGTAAATGGCAAGCTTTTAATAACAAGAAAAATTATGAAAGGAAAAAGAATTATGTTCAAAAGAGAGGATCTCACCAGAAGTGGGACAAAGAAAAGAATATCGGGCAGAATAAATCAACCGAGGAGAAGTGTTTCCGCTGTGGTGGAAAGGGTCATTGGTCACGTACCTGTCGTACCCCAAGGCACCTAGTCGATCTTTACCAGGCATCTTTGAAAAAGAACGACAAAGGAAAGGAAACAAATTTTGTTTCAAATGATGCTGAGAACTCCATCACTCATTATGATGTATCTGATTTCTTTGAGGACCCTGAAGGAAATATTGGCCATTTGATCAATGATGGAATAGTTTAATATGTGAAATTGTGAAGTATCTATGTAAATAAATAATGTAAAAAATTTATTGTTAAAGTTTTATTTTCTATGTATTTAAGTTTCAAATGTGATGTACATAAATAATGAAATATTAATATTTATGAATTTTGAAATTATTAATTGTGTCAAATTTTAAAATAAAATTTTAGTATATGACATTATTTTATGTACAGTGTTTCTTAGAAAATAACTCTGATCAAGTATTCAATTTAACTGTGCATACTACTCATTTTATTATTATTTGTTTTTGAAGAGAATGGCAAGGATATGTAATGAAGATGTATGCCTTGCAGATAGTGCAAGTTCGCACACTATTCTCAAAAGTGATATATATTTTACCCATCTTGTGCCAAAAGAGGAATATGTTAACACTATTATTGGCTCAGGCAATGTGATAGAAGGCTCCGGAAGAGCTATAATTTTGTTTCCTGGAGGAACAAAATTTATAATAAATAATGCACTATTATCTACCAAGTCTCTGAGAAACTTGTTGAGTTTCAAAGATATTCGCCGAAATGGATATCATGTTGAGACGATGAATGAGGGAAATCATGAGTATTTATGTATAACAACTCATGATTCAAATAAGAAAGTTATATTAGAAAAATTACCCTCACTTTCATCTGGGTTGTATTATACCAAGATTAGTGCAATTGAATCACATGCCACTGTAAACCAGAAGTTTACTAACTCAAATGAGTTCATAACTTGGCACGACCGATTGGGTCATCCGGGAACAACCATGATGAGAAGAATTATTGAAAACTCTCATGGACATTCACTAAAGAACCAGAAGATTCTTAAATCTAGTGAATTTTGTTGTGCTGCATGTTCTCAAGGGAAATTAATTTTAAGGCCATCACCAGTAAAGATTGGATTTGAGTCCCCTGAATTCCTAGAAAGGATTCAAGGTGATATATGTGGACCTATTCATCCACCATGTGGATCTTTTAGATATTTTATGGTCCTGATAGACGCATCTTCGAGATGGTCACATGTGTGCTTATTATCTTCTCGCAACCTGGCGTTTGCGAGATTACTGGCTCAAATTATTCGATTAAAAGCACAATTTCCAGAAAATCCAATTAAAGCAATTCGTTTTGATAATGCTGGTGAATTTACTTCCCAAGCTTTTGATGCTTATTGTATGGCTAATGGAATAAGTGTTGAACATCCAGTAGCTTATGTTCACACACAAAATGGGTTAGCAGAATCACTTATTAAGCGCCTCCAATTAATTGCTAGACCCTTGCTTATGAGAACAAATCTCCCAACCTCGGTTTGGGGGCATGCTATTTTACATGCCGCATCACTTATTCGTTTGAGGCCAACGAGTTATCATCAATTCTCTCCTATACAATTAGCTTTTGGCCAGCAGCCAAATGTTTCCCATTTAAGAATATTTGGGTGTGCGATATATGTTCCCATTGCACCACCTAATCGCACCAAAATGGGACCCCAAAGAAAAATGGGGATATATGTTGGATATGATTCTCCCTCTATAGTGAGGTATCTTGAGATACAAACTGGTGATGTGTTTAAAGCCCGGTTTGCCGATTGTCATTTTGATGAATCAAAATTTCCAACATTAGGGGGAGAGAATAAGTTTCCTGAAAAGGAACTTAATTGGAATGCATCATCGTTGATGCATTTAGATCCTCGATCAGCGCAATGTGAACTAGAAGTTCAAAAGATTGTACATTTGCAAAGAATAGCAAATGAATTGCCTGATGCATTTTCCGATACAAAGAGGATAACCAAATCTTATATACCAGCGGAAAATGCCCCAATTCGAATTGATGTCCCAGTAGGACAAGTAGCTACTGAAGCGAATTCACGCCAGAAGCGTGGCAGGGCGGAAAATGTCCCAATTCGAATTGATGTCCCAGTAGGAAAAATAGCCACTGAAGCAAATACACGCCAGAAGCGTGGCAGGCCTGTCGGTTCTAAAGATAGAAATCCTCGAAAGAGAAAAGAGGTAAATACTATTCCTGTTGAAAAAGACATAGTAGAGACACCCGCAGTTGTCCAAAATTCTGATATAACGCCAGAAGACGTTCAGGTACCTGAAAATTGTGAAAATGACGAGATCTCGATAAATTATGTCTTTACAGGAGAGAAATGGGACCGAAATAAGACAATTGTCAATGAAATATTTGCATATAATGTGGCATTAGATATCATGCATGAAAGTAAGGATCTTGAGCCAAGATCAGTCGAAGAATGTCGACAAAGAAATGATTGGCCAAAATGGGAAGCAGCCATGAAGGCTGAATTAGACTCACTTGCAAAACGTGAAGTCTTTGGACCTGTAGTCCGTACACCTGCAGATGTAAAACCTGTTGGATACAAATGGGTATTTGTGAGAAAACGAAATGAGAAAAATGAAGTTGTGCGCTACAAAGCCCGACTTGTGGCACAAGGTTTTTCACAAAGGCCCGGTATAGATTATGAAGAAACGTATTCCCCTGTAGTGGATGCGATAACATTGCGTTATTTGGTCAGTTTATCTGCATATCATAAACTGCATATGCATTTAATGGATGTGGTAACAGCCTATTTGTACGGCTCATTAGATCGGGATATCTATATGAAAGTCCCTGAAGGACTAAAGATATCCAAACCATCCAATGAATATTTGCAAGGGTTATACTCAGTCAAATTGCAAAGATCTTTATATGGTCTAAAGCAATCTGGACGAATGTGGTATAATCGTCTTACTGAGTATCTGGCCAAAAACGGATTCAAGAATGATGATATCTGTCCATGTGTTTTCATAAAAAAAACTACATCTGGGTTCATTATAATTGCTGTGTACGTTGATGATTTAAATATCATTGGGACTCCTGAAGAGATTCCAACAATTATAAAAATTCTAAAAGAAGAGTTTGAGATGAAAGATCTTGGAAAGACTAAGTTTTGTCTCGGCCTACAGATCGAGCATATAAAAAGTGGGATCTTTATTCATCAAACAACATACACAGAAAAGATCTTGAAAAGATTTTACATGGATAAGTCACATCCATTAAGTACCCCAATGATTGTAAGATCTTTAGATGTGAAAAATGATCAATTCCGTCCTAAAGAAGAAAATGAAGATTTCCTTGGTCCTGAAGTACCATATCTTAGTGCCATTGGAGCGCTAATGTATCTTGCTAATAATACGCGACCTGACATATCATTCGCGGTGAATTTACTAGCAAGGTATAGTTCCTCTCCAACCAGAAGACATTGGAGTGGAATCAAACAAATTTTTCGATATCTTCATGGAACGGTTGATATGGGATTGTTTTATCCCTATGGATCCAAGTCACAACTAGTTGGCTATGCAGATGCCGGATACCTGTCTGATCCACATAAAGGGAGGTCTCAAACAGGATACCTATTCACATATGGTGGTACAGCTATATCATGGAGGTCCACGAAACAGACAATAGCAGCAACCTCCTCTAATCATGCTGAAATACTGGCGATTCATGAAGCTAGTCGCGAGTGTTTTTGGCTGAGGAGTCTGATTCAATATATTCTGTCATCATGTGGACTGATTGATCATAAGATAGCTCCAACTATCCTGTTTGAAGATAATGCAGCATGTATTGCTCAACTTAAAGGCGGATACATCAAAGGCGATAGAACAAAGTATATTTCTCCCAAATTCTTCTTCACTCATGATCTTCAAAATCAAGGGACAATTGATGTGCAACAGATCCGCTCAAGTGACAATCTGGCAGATTTATTTACAAAGTCACTTCCAAAATCCTCCTTTGAAAGATTGGTACATGAGATTGGAATGCGCCGATTTCGAGACTTTAAATGATGTCGGCAAGAGGGGGAGACTGTACTCTTTTTCCCTTGGTCAGGTTTTTTCCCATTGGGTTTTTCTTGACAAGGTTTTTAATGAGGCAGTCCCCATCACAAGGGATATTGTACTCTTTTTCCTTCACTAAGGTTTTTCCCACAGGGTTTTCCTTTAGTAAGGTTTTAATGAGGCAATAATCCTAAATGGGCATCCAAGGGGGAGTGTTGAGATAAGAATGGGACGTGGATGCCCATTCCCATGCAGTACTCACATTCTCAAAGAAGGAATAATAATTAATGAATGTTGAAATTGATCCCCCTCGTACATGTATAAATAGAGGCCTTTGCCTCCGAGAGAAACACAAGCAAATAATAAAAATCACTCCTCTCTTTATGTTACAATCAAATACTCTTCTCCTTATATTTCTACTACAATTCTTTTTCTTCTTTTATTTTATAAGTATTTTAAATTCTATTTTCTATTACTCTTTACATATAATATTAATAGCAATATTAACCATCTTTATTATATTGAGATTGCAACAATAAACAGATGCGATTCTCTCTCTCTTTATTTTTAATACTTCTTTCTATCTTTGTATATATATACACATTACAACATATAATATTATTATATATATATATAAATTATTATTGGGCTAATTATTTTAATACTAGAGTCTTCTATTTGTACATCTCTATTATATATATCTTTTATTTCACAACAGAAGAGAGGGTCAGATTTACCCTTAAAAAAAGTGATCAAAAAATGGACCAAAAATTTTGCCCACCCAATAGTGAAATACTCAAATAAAGAAAAAAACAACTCTCATAAAAGTACATAATAAAAATGTGCTACTACATTAAAGTATCTTATAAAGTAATGTCTAACTCAGAATTAATGGAGACAATTCTAGTGAGTCCTCTTATTGTGAATAAAAAGTTGAACCCTACAACAAATAACATAGGTGTTCTATATTATATCGAGAGCCCCCGTTCAAAGGTAGAAAGAAATTTTGACGGTAGAGATCGAAGTGGAATGAAAGTTGAAGGCTTTGTCCATTCAAGTCCCTTTTTTTTTTTTCTCTTCTTCCCTTCTCTACTTCAGATAGTTCGACCAGTTAAACCTAATCACGGGATTGAAGGATGGAACCTTTTCTTGAAAGACTCCGGATCCCCAAAAAAGTGAAAGATGGTGCAACATTTGAAACCTGTTACGTTAGTTTGAATGAAATTTTAGCCTGCCTCTTTTTTTTTTTACTGTATAAGAGCCATAACATAAGGGCATAAACAAAGTCAAAGAATTTTCAGACATTTTTATTCTTAAGATTTAATGTTATTCTTTTTACACCATTGGAATTTAAAGGTGCAGATAAAGTTAAGATTAAAAAATTTTTAACATTCAAGTAAAGTTGAGTTGAATTTTAGAAAAAATTTAAATTACGGATAAAATAAGATTGGAATTTAAATCTTATCTTATAATCAACTCTATTTATCAGTAACTAACCAACAATATTTAAATGTGTTAGTTAAAAATACTAAGCTATTAGGATAAAAATATTAAATTATTGGACCAACTCTATTTAGAAGTTATTATAAACAAAATTTAGAATGAGAAAGTTTATGGGCCAACACTTTTGTTAAAATCTCGTCAGTACTTAACCATAAAAAAATGATTAATCTTATATCATTAGATGTCATCTCACACCGTTAAAAATATTGATGATGACTAATTGATAACTAAACATCACAAATTCTACTGATTTCTTAACACTTCTCATCTAAAATTATAAATATTACTTATCCAAATTAAAGGTCCAATTCTTGTCACAATTATTATACTTCAAATTTAATGTACTCGTCCTCGCGGTTGCCATTTGTGTTGCATTTGGAGATTAAAGCAATTAGCCGGTCCAAAATTCAGGAAATTAAAATCAACAAATTAAATGAATAATAATGGCAATATAAGTTAGATGGCAAATACATCTTAACTCAAAAGCTTAATTACTATTAAGATAATACATCTAGAGTAAAATAATAAATAAATTCTTAAAGATTTATATTTCGGATAGATTAGTCTTTAAAAAAAATATTTTATTAAAATATTTTAAAATAATAGATATAAATACACTACTGTTAAATTAGTCACTATAATTAGAGTAAAAAATTTTAATTTAAACTGATTTGTCCATATTTATTATCTCAAAAAATTTTATTAATATTTTTTAAAAAAACTAATACTTCAAAAATTTATTTACCGCTTTACTCGTACATTTATGAGTTTTTTTCTAAATATATATTTCATTTGATAAGAAGTTAAGAACTCATAAATCAATGTAAAACTAATAATGAGTAAATGATATGATGAGATACATAATTATAGAAATGGGAGTAACTGAGATGCAGTGAAGAGCCTAGAGCCCTAGCCATTAAGGCATTATTTGTGGGTCCCTTGGAGAAAAAGATGATATTTCTAATAAGTAATTTGATTTCATTTTGTGGATGATCCGTTTGATATAATAATAACGAGTCCCTCTCACTTACATGAAGAAGGAAACACGATACACAAAAGTCTCAAGCTTTTAAACAAAATTCCAGGAACATGCTCATGACTCATCATATCTCTCCTTCTCTTGCATCTAACTTTACAACTCTACTCTGTCTCTTAGATATTTTTCTTATTCTGTAACTGTCAACAGATATTAATTTTATATATCATAATGTTTCGTATATTTTCTATATACTTTATTGTACGGCTGTGTCATGTGTGTATGTGTATGCAGTAATGACAAACAAGATAAGATCCAATTCATTGTAATAGCTCCTATCGTCTTTCTTATATTATTTACAACGTAACTAATAATTTTTCTTTTTTTTTTTGAAGAGTAAAAAGAGTATTTTAAAACTTAAAAAGGTATTTAATTTGAAAAATGTTTACATGTCATTATTTGATTTAGAAGCCAAAGTGAGGATATAGTGATGTAAATTAATTAAGTGATAGATATAAGCCAAGCGGATCAAAAGACAATATGGACTTGAAAATTAAGTTTGAATGTCACGTTAAAAGAATGTATTAATTGCAGAGGAATTGAATTTGAAGTAGAACTCTAGTTGATAATAACTAATGACATTTAAGAAATGAAATTAGGGATTGAGAAGAACAAGACACAATGTCCTAAAGAAATCAAAATCCATCAAAAGTTCTCTATATACCCCACAAATCGCACTTTTCATTCATGCCTATGTTTTTGTGTGTGATGCATTATGAAGGTGCGAGCTTGTGCCTAGTTGGCAATAATAATCCATCTCTTCTCTCTCTATCTCTATGTCCTTATCCATTTTTTGAAAAAGTATAGGTGTAGGACATAGGTGGCAATGGGTAGGGTAGAGTAGGGTAGGGTTTGGACCCTATCCTAACCCAACTCGCAGGTTGAAAATTTTATTAAAACTCTGTCATACTCTATCCATGGGTTGAGAATCTCTCAACCCTAACCCTACTCGCACCCTAAAATTCTAAATCCTACCCTACCCTACCCTACCCGTAGAAATATCAAATTTTTTAAAGTAAATATAAAATTCAATCATTTCGAATTTTATACATGTTAATAACATAAAAAATAAAAAACTAATGCTCTAAATTACTAAATTAACTAACTAATTTTAGTGGTTGTTTATTTATTGTAAGTCATTACATAAGAGAGGTTGTAGGTTCAATTCTCACTTCCTTCACTATATACCTAATCTTAATAAAATATGTGTTATATATGAGGTGCGGGTAGGATAGGGTAAAGTAGGGTACACCCTAAATCTGTACCATACCCTACTCGCAGGTATACTCGGACCGTACTCTACCCTACCCGAATGGGTTAGACCGGAATAGGTATCCGCGGGTAGAGTATGAATTGCCAGAGCCCTAATAGGGCATATATATTGGAAATTAATAATAAGTTGACATTATTATTGTCTAACTTAATTATATAGGCCATAATGTTGGGTGCTACTTTATGTGTTATATTATTTGATACTATATATGATAATGTGAACATAGAACGAATTGAAGCTCACCATCCAGTTGTTAACGAAGGAGAAAGTAGTGTTAAGTTTGTTAGGTAGAACCTGAACAAGAAAGTGTTCAGTATACAGTATATATAATTATATATCATGCATCCATCATCGTCAAAACAGGTTAGAAACATGTTTCTATCAAGCTAGTAACAGCATTGAAAAAGATAAAGATATATAATGAAACTGTGCATGTATTATGAACAAAAGGACTAGTCATATCTCAATCCCCATTTCATCGTTATTTATTATATATTATTGATATGCAGTATCTTTGTATATATTTTATATTAAAAATAATTAATAAAAAATTAAAAAAAAACTGCCTTTTCATCATTTTTTATTTATTAATATCATTGGTCTTATGTTTATTATAAATTAGTGTTAACATTTGTGTACTTTGTAATATACGCTACTATCTCTGTATATATATATATGTGTGTGTGTGGGTGTGTGTTTTCTTCAATTGAATTGTAATTGCAAACGATTTTCATGTGCAGGCTTAGTTGACCCGACAAGCAACATGATGTTCCTGAAACATACAATGCAAGACGACATTGCTAATTAACACGCCTCAAGATATAATAATAAGATGATCATTATTGGTATATAAAAGAGTTGAAGACTACTACTGTATAATCATGCATGGCTCTCTATCTACTCTGATCCGGTGGCCCTTACTATTACTGTTAATATTTACAAACCATGAATACAGAACTGAATTGTCAACTCCTGGAAATAGTAGTATGCATGCTTTACTTGCTTTAATTTGTGTGTTGCAGAGAATCCACCACGACTTCCCTTTGAATGAACACTCGTACACCAATCATTTTTCTATGTATAAGGAAATATTTCAAATGTTTTAGTGTTTCAAGTGTGTTATTTATTTCAATTAACTAAAACTATACTAAAACATCTAAAATACCGAAACACTTGAACATTGACATGAATCGAGTTCATCATCTCATCTACGCAAACAATTACATAACACTGAATTGAGATGCCTTATTATTATTATAATATTAATTCCAATTTCAGCAGATGGAAGGGATGCATGCAACAAGTATGTTTCATGTGGCAAATAAATGAGGACTACACAGTATATATCCCATTCCTATTATGTCAAAATAAAATACAGTTAATGAAAATAATTTGAAGTTAATACATTAAAAGTTATTAAGACGTTTTTCTCACTTTTTATTTGAATTTAATTGATTATGTAGATATATATGAAATTTACAATTTAATTTAAATATTAATATATAGAGAGTTGTCTGTGTTTGGAAGAGAAACAAAGATCGAGAGATTAAAAAACTCAGATATAAAATGTACTGCACTGAATTATGTCTAAATATCATATTTGGTTTAAGATAAATATGAAAATTGAAGAATAGATTTAAAATTTAAAAAATTAAATAAAAATATTTTTTAAAAGAAATATTATTCAAGGTTTAGTCTCCAACTCAAAAATTTTAGAGAACAACTAGGGAACCAAAAGCATATCAGCCAAAAACCAGCCAAAATGTGTTTATGCTCCATGAAAAATCGGGTTTTGGTTTGTGCTCCGTGATCCCAGGAGCAGTTTTCAAACATATTATTCAAAAAGTGATTCTAATTAAATGATTTTGTTTACTTTTTGGCTGATTACCTTTTGGTTCCATATACTTTTCCAAAATTTTAATATTCTCTATTCCCACTTTCTGAAAGTACTGAAGAAACTAAAATTTTATATTAAGAATTGAAATTTCGATACCCGTCTCTAACCACAAAATACAATACTAAATCTCAATCTTCTAATCTCAGTTCAAAACAAACACCATCTATACGTGAGTACGAGATAGCATAAAAATTCAGAAAGCTACTAAGAATTGTCCGTTTCATTGGTCATGGAAGGTATCTTTTTTTTTTTTTTTTGGACGTGATCATGGAAGGTTTCTTACTTGTGCTAGACTAGGAGCATAGGGGTCGTAGTGGTTAGGCCCAAAATAAATCTTCCCTTAGCCGTTAACTGTTGTAATAATGTGTATATAATCTTGAGATAAGATAAAGCAATAAACCTGAGATTTGCTCGTTCATTAACCAAAGGATGTTAATGAATATTAATATAACTTGATGAACAAAAAAGAATTAGGTGTCAACATACATGGTTGGTTGACATATATACATCAACTTGTGTCTGTTGTATCCCTATTACACTTGAACCTTTTGAGGAGCCACATTTTTCTGCTGCCTAACAAGAATAACAAAACCAACACTATAATACGGTATCCCATTGCCATTACAAACAATACCAACAAATTTCTCCACTTTGAATTATATTCAGGTGAAATATTGTACACATTTTGGAGTGCTTGGAACCCACTTATGGTCCTTACTTGCCCCACTGCAAACGAGTTCTCAAGGTACTCATTCTCCAATAGCCCCTAATCACAGTTATATACACATTTCAAAAGTAATTAAAGACGTAATAAGAATACCAAAAGTCCAAAACATAAGCCTAGTTACCTGAATAGAGTATGTATGAAAAGCTATATAGGACATTGGATACATCCACACAGGTCCAGGCAAAGCGTTCCGCATCCTAAAATACCCTGCCGAAAGCATCATTATCACCTGAAAAGATACGCATTTTGCATCGGTAGTTAGTTAGTTCAGGAAATGAAATCATGGCCTAGAGGCGAAAATACTTCGAGCAGCATATGTGGAACTCACATGTATGCACAAGAGAGTCAAGAGACTTCCTAAAACATCTTGCCACAAAGCAGCCACAATTAGCATGATTCCTTCATTTACTAAGAGAGTCGTGAAAAAATTCAGGACAAAGTACATTAACAAGCTGAACTGATCTTGCAGCCTGACAAGGAAGTAGAACACTAGACTCGATGAAATGGCAATGAGAAAAAGAAATGGGATGCTGGACAGGAGCTGCGCGAGTAAGAATACTATAGTACTGGAGTGCTCATTTGATTCTTCACAGGTATAAATCTGCAAAATGGTAAACAATTTAAGAAGGAAAGAAAAGGATATGCATACATTTAAGCATGTATTACTCGAAGGATTACCTTGATTTCTTTCATTAGCGCAGGCACCCGAGCAATGCTTAAAAGCGAACAAAATGATACAAATACAAAAATTGCTGCAACTCTTGTCTGCAATCAAGAGAGTAAAATTAATTCATATGCATTATGTTATCTAGAATCGGGATATATCACATTTGACACACAATGCAATTGGCACATCCAGACTCACCGCAACAGAAGACAAGGAATGTCCCAAACCAGAAAAAACAGTACCAATACATAGTGTGAGCAGCATGTAGAGAATCAGATGAAGCCAATAATATTTCCATTCCCTAGAAACAACTAATAAAGATCGCCACGTCAAGACTGCTATCCGTGTAGCATTGTTAGCTTTGCCTTTGCTTTTGAGAGCTGGACCTTCCTGGGAATCAAGCAAGTTTCAAAAATATTGCACAAGTTAACATCCAAACACCGACTTCCCTTAAATGCATTAGAGCGAAATAAATCTCTAAAGAAGCTAGCATGAGAAATGCAAACACATACTTCAAGAAGATAAATAAGTGCTTATTTCCCCTATAAATCAGCAAATATAGTTTTCGAGTGGTTTTCCACAAAACATAGTTGATATATCTATTGATTAGCACATGCAAAATGTTCTAGATTACAAATGTCCGAAAAGTTGAATATTAGCTACATTTCAGTCCCCTTAAAGACAGCCAATGTTCCCTGTTTCAGCCATTATATCATACCTTCTCAGTGAGTTTCAAAATCATAGTCTCAACAGCAGCTGCATCTGCTGACGACTTATAAGTTGCTTCAAGTGTGCGTATAGCAACAGCCGTGTCCATGTTCACAGAAGAAAAATCTCCGTTGTCATCCTATTATGACAATGAAATTAATGATCCATCATAGAAGAAATCTAGTACATAACATTAACAATGCAATCGGACAGCAATCACCACCTCACAGGAAACAATTACCTGCCAGTTTTTACACATCGCAATTATTCTGTCAAAATCTGTATTAATTGCCCTCAGAAAGTGATCAGAAGGACTTTGCATGATTGGACAAGGAAATCCAGCATTTGAAAAGTGCTTCATTAACATAAAATTAAAGCCATCAGTGTTCTATTTATAGCAGAGAAAGTATCAAAAATAGAAAGCTCTTGACAACAGTACAACCCACGAAGCATAAAAATAAATTCCCGTAAACATTGGAAAGACATCAGAGGTTACCTGCAGGCAAGCTAATGTTTCCCCAAAGAACAGCGTATTCCCATTTGAAAGCAGACATATACGGTCAAAAAGGCCAAAGACTTCTGTGCTACTTTGATAAATGGTTACTATAAGAGTACAACCGGTGCTTGCGAGTCTCTTCAATGTAACCATCATCAGAAGTGCTGCTACACTGAATAAAGATAAATAAATTGTGAGAAGGACGTAAGTTGCATGAAGATAAGGAATGAAATCAAGCTCTTTGAACAAAACAAATTGAAAAAGTAAAAATAAACACCAGTCTAAATGATAAAGAGGTTCATCGATAAATAAGATGCGTGGTCTCATCACAAGCTCCCTGGCAATACTGACAAGCCTTCTCTCCCCGCTAGGAAGTCCCTTCATATAACAATGTCCACCTATAAGTTTATTTGCATGGTCATCTAAAGACATTGCATGTATTGCATCCTCTACCACACTCTTTTTCTGACACAAAAGACCAGGAAGTTGAAGTAGGGCTGAATAGGATAGAAACTCTCGCACGGTGAGGGAACTAATCAAAGTTGTTTCTCTCTCCACATAGCCCTGAAAATTAAAGAAATAAATTTCAGTATACATATATAAGTTGTACAACCTAAAGCTAACTAAAGTTATAACCCAGGCAGCATCATGTAATCACCTAATACTCTAAAGATCAAAAACCAAAACTTAGAATCTCTGATGCACATAAGTGTCTCTATTTGAGCAAGAAGTGCAGATATAGTCTATCTTAATATATTGGGGCATAATGGCATATAAGGTTGATCAAAGTTGACAAGCCAATTGTGTTCAATCATATTGATCACTAAAAATGGAAATTCAAAAATTAAACAGCAAATCAGAATATGAAGTTATGAACTCACATATGACCCATACGGCATGTGCGACTTTGCCCCATTCACGAACACTTCACCATACATCCTGGCTGACGGATGCAATCTTCCTGAGGCAAAGAAAGGAACTCATTTGAGCTTTGAATATTCATTCATGCATGGGAAGATCATTAAATGCTTACTAAGAAAGAACAAAACAAAGCATGCTTCTATACCTGCAATGGCTCTCAATAAAGTAGACTTTCCTGATTTGGCAGGACCCATAATTACAGTCATTGTCCCCGGTAAAGCATAACCAGTTGAACTCTTAATAACCTTATCAGAGTACTTCCTTTTTCCCTTTATTGTAATAGTCAAATCTTTCCAGGCAACAGAAGCCCCAGCAATTTTGCGAGGTATAACCACACCCTCCGGTACACGAGGTGACGGCAAGGATCCACTGTTGATCTTTGAGAGAGAAGGAGAAGCCGGCGTTGTCGCAGCATTAATGGAGTCACCTCCTTCCTCAATTCTAAGATCCGTATCAGTATCCTCCCACTCAGGTGAATCCTCAAACGAAATTGGCTGCCTGATTGAACCAGGTTTTCGCAAGTAGAAGAAGTTACTTGATGGAACCCTACTTGCCGGGCTGCTTGCTGAAGATGATGAAGACCTATAATTATCTGATTGAGACTGTATTTCTTCCATATCTAAAATTCTTCTAGATGTCAGAGTTTATATGTCAATTTCACAAGCAGAGGGTATCTCCTTAAAGCATATACCAATACATTGTTTTTCTATCAGTAGTTAACACTATCAACAACACCCTGTCATTCAAATCACGAAACCAAAATTAAGAAGCAAAGATTGAAAAAGGGGACAAATTTAATCTAATACTTATTGTTTATCAAAATAACACAGATACCACAATAACTTACTATTAATATGGAAAAGCATGAGATGCTTAAAAAATGGATATCTTTAAGCAACAAAAGAACAAGAATAAACATATTCATGGCAGAACCTTAACAAGTAAGAGGGCCATTAAGGGTTAGGGAAGCAGAAGCCATATGTTTCAGCAGAAAACTGCAGGAATGCCTATTCCTCCAGGGTCACTTACACAAAACTCCATAGGTGTTCTCCATGAAAATTGTCACAAATGGAAGAAAAATCAAACCTTGCACCTATGGTTTCTCATTTAGGCATACCCAGCTGCTCTGAGCTCAGCTAAGCTAACACACAAACCAAACCACTATTCCTTTATCACTTTGTGGAACCAAAAAGCAACACTTTGGATTATAAAACACAGAAACATAAATAACTAAGAGAATTAGAAGATAAAGAACATATATTGAAAGATTTCACAGGCATGCTAAGCTAAATACAGCAACCAAGCAAAACCCACAAAAGCTTCTATCCTTAATCGAAGCGTACAAGCTCAAAGCATCAAACTTTAATAAACCAATGCTAAAAAAATGACATGGGAGGTACCTGGATCTAAGCAAAGCTGAGAGAATGAGAAAAGAAACACAACACTGAAGAGAGAGAAAGAAAGAAAGTGCTGTGTTCAGTCCATTCAGTGTTAAGTTTAGTTTTGGTGTTTGGTTTTTCAATTTTCTGAAACCATTTGTGAGGATTTGAGTATTTGACCCCCTTAACCCGCAGATGATTCTTATGTATTACTAATTGCTATGCGTTACTTTTCTTTCTTACTTAGCATTTCGCATCTTACTTTATCTCTTTATTTTCTCTTTCACTTTTTTTTTCCTATGTATTTTCTGCTTCTTGTCTTTTCTTTTCTAAATATAAATAATATTGTTTGTTTTCTCTTTTTGTTGAGACGAGACGAGTGTAATGATGTTAGTTTCATTGTGCCAGCAAGTGCCACCACTTCACTTCTTTAATTTGACTTTATCATATCATCATTTTGTTTTCATCTTTTAGCTATATAATAATGAATTTGTTGATAAATTTTTATTCAGAAAATATAGTTTTGTATTTTAAATACCTCTAAATTTTCTGGTTTTAAGAGCACTTGTTGGTTGTTAGCTTAGATCCATAAATAATAGTTCAATAGAGTGAAGTGAAGAGATGGCAGTCTCCGCCGCCATAGACCAAGAGAGTGATGATTCATTGAAAATTTAATAATTCATACGAGTGAGGACTGAAATTTTTTATTCTTTAAATTTATTTTTAATTCTTAAATAAAAAATTTAAATATATTTAAAAAAATATTATTAATAAAGGTCACAATTTTCTTTTAAAATATATTATTTTTAATTATTTTTCAATATATATATATATATTGACTTAATCCTTAATTGGTCGCTTTAAGTTTGGAAATTATTTTTATGATTTTGGTGTGACTTATTAGATTTGCATGAAAATTTTCCTAAAAAATCATGACCGTTTAAAAAAATAATGTCTTGTACATAGTTAAATGATTTTTAGTTCTAACTTCTGGGTGACATATATATATATATATACATATATATATATATATATATATATATATAATTTTTCAAGTATATCGTTATACCGATGTTTTAGTAATTTTTAATCGTTAATTTTAATTATAAAAAATATATATAATATATATAATTAAAATTAACAGTTAAAAATTACTAAAATACCGATATGACGGTACACTTGAAAACTTTTCACATTCTTATATATATATATATATATAAATAATATGGTTTGGTTTCAAATAGAAAAATACAAATTGTACAAACATGTTCTTGTCACTCTGTGTGCTGTTATAACTTGTTAGCTTGATGAGGACTCAGGCCATTAATTCGTCTTTAATATATCTATAATAATATATAATGGTAATAAATAGATTTGGTGTCTAAAATTTTTTTCTAGTATTACCCTTTCTAATCAACTTCTTCACTTAATATCAATTATCTCTGAAAAACTTCTATTACTCTATTTGGCCACTTGACGTAATTTTCACCTGTCAACTCTTACCTATTTTTCTCTTCTCATCACATCTCTTATTAATATTATTGAATATATTGATAGATTTTAAAAATACATTAGACTCATGCCAATAATAGATTTGCTTTTAAATATTCAGATATTCATAATAATAATAAAATTGGTCCAAATTTAAGTAATAGATAGAACGGTAATAATATTAGTGGGTACAAATTATCATTTTTTAAAAGCTTTAATTCATACTTAATAAACTTTTAATTATTTCTAATTTACTATGTTACATATTCTATAACAATATATAATGCCAATACATGGGGTTTGGTGTCCAATTTTCTATTTCCTATTTTAACCTTACTAACATAATTCAAAAATATTCTACAATTACTTAATTTTCTAACATATTTCACTAACAGTTATAAAAACTCATGCATAACTTCTATTCAATTCTTTACTCCCGCAATCTCTTTTTTATTTTTTTTTTTGTGGTCATATATGAAATTAAAAAAAAAAATTAGAAGCCAACAAGTGTTTAACCAATGGTGATAAATAATTTTTTTAATAGATCTTATTATATTCTGAGGTATTCATTTAAATTATATTTTGTTTAATTTTATATTAGTCTTTGTTTGTATAGTGTTGTTTTGAGTATATCTGTGAGTACTATACTCTAATGGTCTGTCCAACAGTTTAGCCTCATTCTAATTATTCTATTAGAAGTTTTTTGTAATCATAAAAAATATATCTTTTTTATTTTTTTTATGATTTCATCAATTCTACTATTTTTTTGACTTCTTAATATACTTTGTTATATTTCTCCTATTATTTTTTTTACCTTTAATATCATCGATTTCATCACATCCATCGTTACAAAATTCATTTAGTTTTACTGCCATTACTACATTCCGTATAACTTTTACCTATTTTTTTTCTCTAATTTACTTACCCAATTAATATTTTCATCATTCTTTTACCTTTTTAATTTGTTCCCAATATTTCAGCGTACAAAGATAGTGTTTTATCTTTTTATCTTACTAAGGAAGAACTAATTTTTTTAAAATATGTCTGTATTAATCAATGATGAATTGAAAAAGTCTAATATTTTATTAAATTCATTTTTTTTAAATTACTTCATATGGGATAATATTATTTTTTTAATTTTTAAATTATTAATTATACAGAATATTATATTTAAAATTTGAGTACATAAATATTTATTTATTTTTAAATTAAACTAAAATAAATGAATTATATTACAAAAATATAATTTATTTTGACTTCTATAATATCATTTGTTTGGCATATGGCACTGGTTATTTGATTAACGTATTAAAGATGTAACATATAAATATTTGGTGATAATTAATAACGTATTAAAGATGTAACATATAAATACTTGGTGATAATTAATTACGGTGGGCTGAAGAGAAGGTGGAAGGAGAAGAAAAAAACCAAAAAGAATAAAGTAATGTAATAATGGCGACTAGACAATGACAGGTATGTGTATAGAGAATAATAATAAGAGAAAGAATAGTGCTTGATATAGTAAGGGTATATAACAAAAGTTATAAATTAATAATTTTAAAAAATAATAAAATTAAAGAAAAGTTTAAAAATTAAATATAAAGTTAAAAAAAATATTTTTTATCAATTGAAATTATACATGAAGATAAAGAGTCCTTTGAATATAAATTTTTATCTCGACTTCAAATTAAATACTATTCAAAATAAATAATTAAACTTAATAACATTTATAAATAGTCAATTTGTAACTAATGTTTCTAAATTTTTATTTTAATTTTGTTATGCATAATAACAACATAATAAATTTGTTTAATATCTTATTTAATTTAAATTTATAAATTTTATACATTCTAAAAGTTAATTTGATAATTTGAGTAAAAATTTTAAATGTTTTATCTTACTTTTTTTTAGCGAAACTTCAACGACTCATAAAACCTAACAGAAAATATGGTTATAAATCAAAGTGATAGACAATATTAAAAGTTGCGAACTGTGATAATTAATTACGGACGGTTGGGTGAAGAGAAGATGAAAAGAGAAGAAAAAAACGAGAAAGGAGAATAAGGTAATATAATAATAATAATAATGGCAATGAGACAATGACATGTATATGTATAGAGAATAATAGCAAGAGAAAGAATAGTGTTTGATATTGTAAGGGATATAATAAAAATACAAATTAATAATTTTGAAAATATAATAAAATTAAAGATAATTTAAAAAATTAAATATAAAATTAAAAAGAAAAATAAAATATTTTTTAACAATTGAAATTATGCATGAAGATAGAGAGTGTTTTGAATATAAATTTTTATCTCGACTTCAAATTAAATACTATAAAAATAAGTAATTAAACTTAATAATGTTTATAAATAGTTAATTTGTAAATAATGTTTTTAAATTTTTATTTTGATTTTGTTACACATAATTTTTAATTGAATAATCTTGAAGCGCTTATATATTTATTTTTATGGTCAATAAATCTGACAATTTTTCAAGACTAAAGAAGTTATTGATAGGAAGATGTATGATGAATTACGAAGAATTTTTTCCAGATACACAATTTTTATACTCTCCTATTTTGTTTATTAATTATTCTTATATTTTGATATTTAAAAACAAAAAAAATAAGCATTCTCATTTAGTCTGCTTTTTCACTATTTATAAAAAAAATGAAGACTTCTTCGTATTTAGATTCATATTTTGGACTACCACTTAAAAAAGATGAAGACAAATATAAATATCCATAATATTTAAGTAAAAATTATCTTTTATAAATAACTAATATGTATTTTGATTTATATATACCCTTTTTGAATCAGAATAATATTATTATCATTATTTTTTGAATTATATTTTGGTTTATAGTAATTTTAATTTTAATAAAATATGATATAAATAAAGTCACGTCAACATTAAAATAAAAACATACTTATTTAATAAATTTAAAAAATGAATGATATATTAACAAAAAAATAAAATTAATTTCTTAAAAAGAATAGAAAAGCGGCTGTGCCTGTTGAGCCGCTAGTCTAAATAATACTAGTATAATGTATTCGTTATACAAGAACTCTATTTGTTTTTAATTAACAATCAACTTTTAAAATTTTATTATTCTTATGAATATTTCCCAATGTATTATGTATTTTAACAATACTACCTTAATCATTCATATAAACAACTACACGAAACTAAAAGAATATATGTAATTTAATATTTTTAAGTCTTTATACAAGGAAAGAACAAGTATAATCTATGTGAGTTGTTAGCTGTAAGGTCCCACATCGGTTGGGGAGGGGAACGAAGCATGCCTTATAAGGGTGTGGATACCTCTTCCTAGCATGACGCGTTTTGATGAGTGAGTGTGGGGGGCTTCGGCTGTTACATTGGCATAACCTCATTGTATATATTTTTGTCTTGACTTCTCCACATTAACTCTCTATCTCATTTTTCACCTTTCGATTTCTTAGAGGAGATAACTACATTTTATTGATTAAAGATATAAATACAAAAATAACAAAAGAGCATAAACTCAATAATTATAAATATAATTATTTGTACTTTTTTATCTAATTAAAATTTCAGAATAAATAATTTTATAACATAGTAATAAAATTCTTAAGTTAAAATATTTAGAGTTCTATCTTTATTCATTTTCCAAAAAAAATACATAAAACAAATTTGTCAAAATTCAATAATCAATACTAAATATGTATTATTTTTGTGTGCATCTTTTTCATATATCTTCCATTTTAATATTAAAACTGATTGATAAAAGTACAAAAAAATTAAAATTATCTCTTGTTTTATAAAAAAAAAAAACTTTAAGTGGGTTTTTATTGGCGTTCACTCTTGGTGGGCTACTCATCAAATCAAATCAGAAAAATAGGTGAAAAATAAGTGCAGCAGTTGATCTTTGGCACAACCTAAGAAAAAAACAGAGCTAGACATGATTTGTCGGACCCATAAAATTATTCTTCAGTTTTTGTCTAAATCATGCTACTACATACATTTCAAAATAATAACAATTACTTTTGCTTTTCTATATTTAATTTTTTATTTTCATACTTTTGTGAATAGAATCTAAAAGCAGCAAAGATATGCAATTATATATGTTCCTTTTGGTATACTCAAACTCACCAAAAAGGAAATAATTCTACAAATAAATTAAATTTATTCCGTCTCAACAAACAAATAAAAAACATTCTTAATGAATTTAACCTCAAAAGCCAACCTATTGATAAGTATAAGATCTTACTTAAAGAAAATTAAACTTATTCACAACTATGATTTTAATTAATAAATAGTTTTAAATATTTAAGTCAAGTGATATATCATATATAAATGAATATATAAAAAAACCGATAATATTACATGATTAAATCATATTGGTAACCAAGTTCAACTACCAAAATCTTAAGAATTAATTAAAAGAATTAATAAAAAAATAAAAAAATTAATTATATTTAATTATAAAAATAATTTGTTCGTGTAATATTTTTCATGCAGTAAATGATATATTTGTTATATTATATTAAACTTGATATAAATCATCACAAAAATATCTTGTGGGATGATCACTTCTCGAATATAGAGAGTGAGAATAGATATGATTTTGTAAAGTATTTAACATGGGGGAGAAGAGAGGATTATCTAACAAGTTTTGTTTCTAAAATACTTTTCCTTTTGAATTTTGTTTTCTTTAATAGACGTAAGTCCAGGGGCCATTGATATTAAATAATGGTATGTCATATTGGCATTGTTGATTTGTTTCTAATTGAGACAAAATCATAGCGTGGTTGGAGATAGCAATCATCACTGTTCACTGACTTAGGAAACCTTTCTATTAGATATTTGGGCCTTCATTTTTGGTTAAGCCCGTCATAACGCTGGGTCCAACAATTTCTAGTTGAGTTTTTGTGTATGTTGGTGTACGTCAATTTGGCCCACACAGTGCCTTTGAAAATTAGTAATGTACTAATGTTTACGAACACAAAAAAAATGTTTATGAATTTAATTTTTATGTGACAGTATAAAAAATATTTACCCACTTATTTAATAATATATTATCATAACAAAATAAATATTTAAAATTATTATTTAAAAAATTATTTAAATATATAAATTTAACTAGATAATCATATAAAATCTTTTATATACTAGTATATCAAAATTAAATTTGATATATATTTTTGATAGTCACAGTAAAAAACTATGTGTATTTAGATTGTAGTTTGTCAAGTCATCAAAAAAAAGATTGTAGTTTGTCAAATTAGAATTTGAATGAAAGTGATTTTATAGAATTAATTTTGAGTAGAAGTAAATTTGTGCCAACATGATTTATGTTTGGTAACTCTATACCAAAATTGATTTTGATAAAATAAATATTGTTTAAATAATATTAGTTAAAATCACCTTTAGATAAATAATTACTTAAAATGACATGACATTAAATTATAATGTTATTTTTTTATACATGTTTCATTTTTTTATATTTTTTTATATATTTTTTATATGGTATATTTTTAGTACTCTTAATACTCTTTTTAATATGCTATAATTTTTAACTATTATTATTATTATTATTTATAGTTAATTTTTTTGTTTAATTTATTTTACCTAATAAGATCAATAAATTCTAGTATAAAAAGATAATAATAAATATAATACACAAAAATTATAATTATAAAAATATATAATGTCAAATTAAAAATTAATAAAAAATATAAATAATAAATAATAAAAAAAACTCATATAAAAAATAATAATAAGAATCTTATAAATAATATAATAATATATATAAAAATAAAGTTGATAAAAAAAATAAATAAATGTTGAATGTAGTGATTAAAAGTCCTTTTTTTATCATTTTTTTTAATTGTTCTAATATCTATCTATTACCTTATTCTTTGAATATTCAAATTGATTAGTTTAAATTATGAAAAAAAATCTAAATATCTTCTACATTCAAAGATAAAAAAAGAAGATAACAATTAGAGAATAAAACTGTTATTTTATCTTTATCTTTTCTTTTCTTTTCATATAAATGAAGGACTCGCTCTTGAACAAAAATATCAGATTTTGAGCAAGCTAGCTTTCTCCTTGCGAGTTCTTGTTTTCATCGGTACACACAACCACCAACCAAGTCTCTCTCTGATCTTCCACTTCAGTTCCAAACTTCCAATGTCTAATCAGGGCGAATCATCAGACCCGTAAGTCAACTCTGCCATTCTTCTGTTCCCTTTCAAAAATCGTCTCTTTCACTCCCCACTAAGTAGTTCTTCTTGTTCATGTGTTAGGTAACTTTTTTATACTTTTGGGATTATTGAAGTTTTTGTTTCTTGTGAATTTGAATTTTCAGGAAATCGGGGAAGAAGGACTACTCAACGGCGATTCTTGAGCGGAAGAAGTCGCCCAACCGTCTCGTGGTGGATGAAGCCGTCAACGACGACAACTCCGTGGTGTCCATGCACCCTAATACCATGGAGAAGCTCCAGCTCTTCCGTGGCGACACTATCCTCATCAAGGTCACTTTTCTCACCCTCCTCTATCTTCTTACTTACCTTCCTCTTGCTGTGTCTTAACTCTTAATTGATTTATTGGATTCCTCCACAGAAAGTACTCTTTTTCAGAGTCTCTTACTGGGATGCTGTTTTGTTTTGTTCTTTCTTAGCGGATGGTAGTGTGAGCTTTTGAATTTTATACTGTGGAGTACTAGGCCATGTATACTAAGAAGATCATGATTGATTGACATGGTTGCAAATAAAGTTGGATTAAATTTAAAATATTATTTACGAAAATTTGTATCAAATGAAAGCATTTCGAGTTTGGAGTATAACTATCAGAATGTCTTAAAGTTTTAATTAATTTATCTTTTATATTTGTTCTTGTGTTGCAACTTTTAAGTCAGATGAGGTTTTTGATTTGTATATGTTTGCAGGGAAAGAAAAGGAGGGATACTGTTTGCATAGCTCTTGCTGATGACACCTGTGAAGAGCCCAAGATCAGGATGAACAAAGTTGTGAGGTCGAATTTGCGGGTTCGTCTTGGAGATGTTGTGTCTGTGCACCAGTGCCCTGATGTGAAGTACGGGAACCGTGTGCACATTCTGCCTATTGATGATACCATTGAAGGTGTCACTGGCAATCTGTTTGATGCTTTCTTGAAACGTGAGTTTCTACCTTGAGCTTCTCTTAAGTTGCGGGTTTAGGGCTAGCTACTGAATTTGACTTGCTTTATGAGCTTGCACTTAGTGATGAATACTTTAATTTGAGTATTTCTATTAATGTTATAAGATTTCGTTACTGATTGTCAGCGTGTTTTGCAAAATTTCTTACCTCTTTTAAAAGTCCTTACAACTTTTTGTTTTGACTAGGCTATACTTGACTTGTGTTTTTCACATTCACATTGCTTGTGTTATAATTATAGCAAGCTATTATTATTATTATTTTTTTTGGAGAGACAGTAGTCTTGGCTAGTCAAGCTTCATATGATTGATTGTCACCTTTCTTGATATTTGATTGAATTGAATTGATTTGAATGCATGCCAAACTGACTCTTAGTAGTATATATAGAAGCTATAATCTTCAGTTTCTTGGACGGCATTAATATTACGTGTGGAATATGATTATTTTGGTGCTTGTAATATATTTTAACTTTTTAATGTAAAATTTGCAGCTTACTTCTTGGAAGCTTATCGTCCTGTCAGAAAAGGAGATCTATTTCTTGTCCGTGGAGGGATGAGAAGTGTGGAGTTTAAGGTCATTGAAACTGATCCTGGGGAGTATTGTGTGGTTGCTCCAGATACTGAAATCTTCTGTGAGGGGGAGCCTTTGAAAAGAGAGGATGAAGAGAGGCTGGATGAAGTTGGATATGATGATGTGGGTGGAGTCAGGAAACAAATGGCACAAATTCGTGAGTTGGTAGAGCTTCCCTTGAGGCATCCACAACTCTTTAAGTCGATTGGTGTGAAACCACCCAAAGGTATTCTACTTTATGGACCCCCTGGTTCTGGGAAGACACTGATAGCAAGAGCTGTTGCTAATGAAACGGGAGCTTTCTTCTTTTGTATAAATGGACCGGAGATTATGTCCAAACTGGCAGGAGAGAGTGAAAGCAATCTGAGGAAAGCATTTGAAGAGGCTGAAAAGAATGCACCATCCATCATCTTCATTGATGAAATTGATTCTATTGCACCCAAGAGGGAGAAGACACATGGTGAAGTTGAAAGGAGGATTGTTTCACAGCTTTTGACTCTTATGGATGGATTGAAATCTCGTGCTCATGTCATTGTTATTGGAGCTACCAATCGCCCAAACAGCATTGACCCAGCATTGAGAAGGTTTGGTAGATTTGATAGGGAAATTGATATTGGTGTTCCTGATGAGGTTGGCCGACTTGAAGTTCTTCGTATACACACTAAAAACATGAAGCTCTCTGATGATGTAAGTTTCATTGTCTCTTATCTTTGTTGGCGTGTATACACTCTACCAGGTTGTGCATGCCATGCTGTGGCACTGGTTGTAGGTTGTTCGTTAATTCTTTAATGTTCTTAATTTTCTGTTGCTTAACACTAGCGCCACTTTCCTGTAGGTTGATTTAGAGAGGATTTCCAAAGACACACACGGTTATGTTGGTGCAGACCTTGCTGCCCTTTGCACTGAAGCTGCTTTGCAATGCATTAGAGAGAAGATGGATGTCATTGACTTGGAAGATGAAACTATTGATGCTGAAATACTGAATTCTATGGCAGTTACAAATGAGCATTTCCAGACCGCTCTTGGAACGAGCAACCCATCTGCTTTGCGTGAAACTGTAAGTGTTTGCTTTGTATCCCTATAGTCTCAAATCATTAGTTGATCAGGTGATATGGTTTTCCTACATTATGGTTTATTTTGTAACGAATTGCCTTTGTTGACACTTGACAGGTTGTTGAAGTGCCTAATGTTAGTTGGGAGGACATTGGAGGCCTTGAGAATGTCAAGCGTGAGCTTCAAGAGGTAAATCTTGCTACTATGCACTTCACACTGTTGCTTATTTTACATATTTATTTAATTTCTAACTGCTTTTTGTTTTTCTGTGGACTCAGACTGTTCAGTATCCTGTGGAGCACCCAGAAAAGTTTGAGAAGTTTGGCATGTCACCATCTAAAGGAGTCCTCTTCTATGGTCCTCCAGGATGTGGAAAAACTTTGTTAGCCAAAGCAATTGCTAATGAATGTCAAGCTAACTTCATCAGTGTGAAAGGCCCAGAATTACTTACAATGTGGTTTGGTGAAAGTGAAGCCAATGTTAGAGAAATTTTTGACAAGGCTAGACAGTCGGCTCCGTGTGTCCTCTTCTTCGATGAGCTCGACTCCATTGCCACTCAGGTTGGTTTTTCTTATTACATCACACTCTTAGTCTCTTACTCTATTAATATGCTACTAAATCAAATTGAGTTACATTGTAATCTTGTGGGACAAAGTTAATAGTTTACAATTGTTTGTATAAACATCACTGTGTCATTCATGTATAGAGAGGAAGCAGTGTTGGGGATGCTGGTGGTGCTGCTGACAGAGTTTTGAATCAACTTCTGACTGAAATGGATGGCATGTCAGCCAAAAAGACTGTGTTCATAATTGGGGCAACTAACAGACCAGACATCATTGACCCAGCACTTCTTCGGCCAGGCCGTCTGGATCAATTGATCTATATTCCTCTTCCCGATGAGGATTCCCGTCACCAGATCTTCAAGGCCTGCTTGAGGAAGTCACCTGTGTCCAAAGATGTTGATTTGAGAGCACTGGCCAGATATACTCAAGGATTCAGTGGTGCTGATATTACTGAGATATGCCAGCGAGCATGCAAATATGCTATTAGAGAAAACATCGAAAAGGTATACTTTTGATGCAACATTAGATTAAGTTGTCATTGGTCAATTACAAAACTCTGATGAATTGTATGATTTACTTCAGGACATAGAACGAGAGAGGAGGAAAAGCGAGAACCCTGAGGCCATGGATGAAGATGTTGTCGACGACGAAGTTGCAGAGATCAAGGCTGCTCATTTTGAAGAGTCAATGAAGTTTGCCCGCAGGAGTGTCAGCGACGCAGATATTCGCAAATACCAGGCATTTGCTCAGACCTTACAGCAGTCGAGGGGATTCGGAAGTGAGTTTAGGTTTCCAGAAACTGCTGAGAGGACTACTGGATCTGATCCCTTTGCAACTGCTGCTGGCGCAGCCGATGAAGATGATCTGTATAGTTAGTCGGTTTTATAAGCTCTGTATTAGTGTCTCTAGACTTTCCCTTTAGTAACATCGGAGCCTCCTGTTTATTTTGCTTTTAATATACTTAAAATACACATAGCCCTGAAAATTAAACAAATAAATTTCAGTATACATATACAAGTTGTACAACCTAAAGCTAATTAAAGTTAAAACCCAGGTAGCATCATGTTATCACCTAATACTCTAAAGATCAAAAACCAAAACTTAGAATCTCTGATGCACATAAATGTTTCTATTTGAGCAAGAAATGCAGATATAGTCTATCTTAATATATTGGGGCATAATGGCATATAAGGTTGATCAAAGTTGACAAGCCAATTGTGTTCAATCATATTGATCACTAGAAATGGAAATTCAAAAACTAAACAGCAAATCAGAATATGAAGTTATGAACTCACATATGACCCATAGCCCCATTCACGAACACTTCACCATACATCCTGGCTGACGGATGCAATCTTCCTGAGGCAAAGAAAGGAACTCATTTGAGCTTTGATTATTCAGTCATGCATGGGAAGATCATTAAATGCTTACTAAAAAAGAACAAAACAAAGCATGCTTCTATACCTGCAATGGCTCTCAATAAAGTAGACTTTCCTGATTTGGCAGGACCCATAATTACAGTCATTGTCCCCGGTAAAGCATAACCAGTTGAACTCTTAATAACCTTATCAGAGTACTTCCTTTTTCCCTTTATTGTAATAGTCAAATCTTTCCAAGCAACAGAAGCCCCAGCAATTTTGCGAGGTATAACCACACCCTCCGGTACACGAGGTGACGGCAAGGATCCACTGTTGATCTTTGAGAGAGAAGGAGAAGCCGGTGTTGTCGCAGCATTAATGGAGTCACCTCCTTCCTCAATTCTAAGATCTGTATCAGTATCCTCCCACTCAGGTGAATCCTCAAACGAAATTGGCTGCCTGATTGAACCAGGTTTTCGCAAGTAGAAGAAGTTACTTGATGGAACCCTACTTGCCGGGCTGCTTGCTGAAGATGATGAAGACCTATAATTATCTGATTGAGACTGTATTTCTTCCATATCTAAAATTCTTCTAGATGTCAGAGTTTATATGTCAATTTCACAAGCAGAGGGTATCTCCTTAAAGCATATACCAATACATTGTTTTTCTATCAGTAGTTAACACTATCAACAACACCCTGTCATTCAAATCACGAAACCAAAATTAAGAAGAAAAGATTGAAAAAGGGGACAAATTTAATCTAATACTTATTGTTTATCAAAATAACACAGATATCACAATAACTTACTATTAATACGGAAAAGCATGATGAGATGCTTAAAAAATGGTATCTTTAAGCAACAAAAAGAACAAGAATAAACACATTCATGGCAGAACCTTAACAAGTAAGAGGGCCATTAAGGGTTAGGGAAGCAGAATCCATATGTTTCAGCAGAAAAAATGCAGGAATGCTCTATTCCTCCAGGGTCACTTACACAAAACTCCATAGGTGTTCTCCATGAAAATTGTAACAAATGGAAGAAAAATCAAACCTTGCACCTATGGTTTCTCATTTAGGCATAACCAGCTGCTCTGAGCTCAGCTAAGCTAACACACAAACCAAAGTACCAAACCACTATTCCTTTATCACTTTGTGGAACCAAAAGGCAACACTTTGGATTACAAAACACAGAAACATAAATAACTAAGAGAATTAGAAGATACATAACATATATTGAAAGATTTCACAGACATGCTAAGCTAAATACAGCAACCAAGCAAAACCCACAAAAGATTTTATCCTTAATCGAAGCGTACAAGCTCAAAGCATCAAACTTTAATAAACCAATGCTAAAAAACGACATGGGAGGTACCTGGATCTAAGCAAAGCTGAGAGAATGAGAAAAGAAACACAATACTGAAGAGAGAGAAAGAAAGAAAGTGCTGTGTTCAGTCCATTCAGTGTTAAGTTTAGTTTTGGTGTTTGGTTTTTCAATTTTCTGAAACCATTTGTGAGGATTTGAGTATTTGACCCCCTTAACCCGCAGATGATTCTTATGTATTACTAATTGCTATGCGTTACTTTTCTTTCTTACTTAGCATTTCGCATCTTACTTTATCTCTTTATTTTCTCTTTCACTTTTTTTTTCCTATGTATTTTCTGCTTCTTGTCTTTTCTTTTCTAAATATAAATAAGTGAATTATAGGATACAGAGCAAAAGTCATACAGATTTACAGATTTGCTTACTAAATTACACTTTTCAAAGCCACACTTTTCACTTAAAACCGTAGCTCTTCACAAAAAAAAGCGTCACCTAATTGAAAAAAGTAAATTAGAAGATTTAAGAGAAGAAATAATTAAGTTATCAAAATTAATAGATCAAAAATTAATGATTTTAACTAATGTTAACTGTAATGACACCGAATTCTTAAAATCAATACAAAATGATTTTTCTCAAAATCTTTATTTTACTATAAGTTTTATTGAAGGACTTCAAAAACCTGAAAAAACTTATTTTTCACACGGAATTTCTAAAAAATGTTACCATGGAAATGATTCCCCACATCTTTATCATACTTTTAATCCACAATTAAATTCTATAGTAGATATGCTTGAAGAAATATTAGTATCTATAAAATTTCAAAATATAATCAACATAACAGATTTAAAAGTAAAACCACCACTAAAATTATGAATATTTAAGAAAAATTAGAAGAAGTTACAATGCTTTTTAAACAATTAAAAATGGCTCAAGAAAATAATATTATGGAACAGGGTTTTCAAATAGAAGAAGAATTAGTAAATTCTGAAAATATAGAAAATGAAGAACACATCCTAGATTATTCAAGTGACGAAGAACCAGCAATTCCAATACAAGTAAAAAATGAAGCTGGAACATCTAAGGATAATCAATCTCAATTTAAATGGGAAACAGGTTTTGATAATTATGCTTTTAAAAAAGGGTTTATAAATAAAGATTCAAAATATACAAAAATACCATCAAAATACGTTCCTAAAATCCAGGAAATAGAAGGAGAAAGAATGCTCGATTTAGACGGTAAAAAGAATGAAAAAGAAATTTTCGAAAACTGGTTGAATTCCTTTTTATTAGAAGCTTTTACTAATCCAAAACTTAGTGAATTGTCTGGAAGAGACATTTGGAATTACATAGGGTTTCATACTAAAGGAACTATAAGAGATTATATGACATCAATAGAAAATCAAATAATAGAAGAATTAGCAACAAAAATAACAGCTTATGATAAGATATTATATATAATGATGATTCTATATAAAGAATTTTTTGGAAAAAATATTATAGATCATAGACAAGAAGTCTATAATAAAGAATATCAAGAAGCAACTCAAAAAAGATTTGCAAATATAATTAGAATTTGCTGTCAGGATAATGAAGAGATACCTCAAAAATATGGTCTTAATAAAAATTTTCAAAGAAAAAGAAAATATCAATTTAGAAAAAAAAAATAATATCCAAACTGGAGAAAAAAGAGGTATTTTAGGAAGAGAAATAACAATAAAAACAAAAGACAAAAAATGACTATTGTCCAAATAAAAAAGAAAATTGTAAGTGTTGGTATTGCCAAGAAGAAGGATACTATGCAAATGAATGTCCAAAAAAGAAGGATAAAAAGGATCTTACTAAACAAATAGAAATTACTAAGTCTTGTTTCATGGAACCATTAGAAGAATCTGATGATAACCTAGATTATATTTTTGAATATGTCTCAGAAACAGACTCAGAGACTGAGTAATAATGCCACATTTATTACTATAAAAATATCAGAAAAGTTTATAAATGCTTTCATAGATACTGGAGCAACACAATGCTTTGCTAGTACAAATATAAAACTTGATTGGAAAAAATTAAAGAAACCATTAAGAGTTAGAATAGCTGACAAATCAATACATAAAATTGACCAAAAAGCAAAGATGGCTGAAATTTTTATTCAAAATTATAGGTTCATTGTTCCATCTATATATATGTTAGACTCTGGAATGGATTTTATCATAGGAAATAACTTTTTAAAACTATATCATCCATTCATTCAAGAATTAACATATATAGTTTTAAAAGCTCCACACGATTCTTCAATAAATCAAAAATCAAAACGTATAAAAATACCAACTACTACTATAGATAAGATCTTAAAATTTAAAATATTTTCTATATTAGAGGCATGTTATTTAAATTTATACTTTCAGATAAATATCCCAAAAATAATCTTGAAATAAAGATAGAAGAACTTTTGGATGAAATTTGTGCTGAAAATCCTTTAGATATTAAAAATACAAATAACGAATTAGTAAGCATTAAATTAAAAGATCCTACAAAAGAGATAAATGTTCCAAATAAAATTCCTTATTCCGCAAGAGATAGAGAAGAGTTCTCATTAGAATGTAAAGATCTTTTGGAAAAAGGAATTATAAGATTAAGTAAAAGTCCTCATGCGGCTCCAGCCTTTTATGTCGAAAACAATAATGAAATTAAAAGGGGAAAACGAAGAATAGTTATTAACTATAAGAAGATGAATGAAGTAACTATTGGTGATGCTCATAAACTTCCAAGAAATGATTCTATTTTAGAAAAAATCAAAGGAGCAACTTGGTTTTCATCTCTTGATGCAAAATCAGGATATTGGCAACTTCGTTTAGACGAAGAAACAAAGAAATTAACTGCTTTTACTTGCCCAACAAAAGAATCAACAAGTATGTTGCTCTATAAATGGAATGTATTACCATTCGGATTAAAACAAGTCCCAGGTATTTACCAAAGATTTATGGAAGAAAATCTAAAAGAGTTAAATGAATTTGTTTTAGTATACATTGATGGTATACTAATTTTTACAAAACAGGATAAAGAATATCATCTTCAAAAATTATTAATAGTTTTAGAGAGATGTAAAGAAAAAGGTTTAGTTCTTAGCAAAAAGAAAGCAAGAATAGCAAAACAAGAAATAGAGTTTCTTGGATTAATTTTATCCACTCAAGGAAAGCTAAAACTTCAACCAAATGTTCTAAAAAAGGTAAATTTATTTCCTAATAAAATAGAAGATAGAAAACAATTACAAAGATTTTTAGGGTGTATAAATTATATTTCTGATCAAGGATTTTTAAAAAATATAACAGAATACACTAAAAGCTTATTTCCAAAAATAAGTACTAAAAAAGAATGGAAATGGGATGAAAAAGATAGTATGAAAATTCAAAGAATTAAAGAATTATGTGAAAAACTTCCAGAACTTTATATTCCAGAAGAAAATGACTACTTAGTAGTAGAAACAGATGCTTCAGACATAACCTGGTCAGGATGTCTAAAAGCTAAGAAAGCTATAAAAAGTTTGGAATAAGAAAAAGAATCACTAGATTCTAAATATTCCCCAAAGAAATTACTTTGCAGGTATATTTCAGGGACTTTTACTCCAACAGAACAGAGATATACCACTCATGAAAAGGAAACTCTAGCAGCAATTAAATCTCTTAAGAAATGGAAAATTGATTTACTGCCCAGAGAATTTACATTAAGGACAGATTCAAGTTACCTAACAGGTTTCATACGATATAATTTAAAAGTTAATTATAATCATGGACGATTGGTAAGATGGCAATTATTTTTGTTACAATATCCAATAAAAATTGAATATATTAAGGGTGACAAAAATATTATTGCAGATACATTAACAAGAGAATGGAGTTCGTCTACAACGCATTAGATCAAGAAATTCAAAAATATGAGCAAGAACTCGAAAAATGTAAGCATTGTCAGCAAATAAGGACACAGATCCAATCTCTCAAGAAGGCCATTGAAGCAATGAAATCAACACAACAAGCAAAACCATCAGAGTTCAGCCAGCTGAGCATGGTGGACAAATCAGGTGAAGAAAAAATTTCAGAAAATAAAACAATTGCTGAAATCATTAAAAAATCCACCCAAGATAAAAAATATTATGTAATTTATAATGGCCCCATGAAAGGAGTATATGATGCCTGGGAAAAAGCAGCACCATTTACACATCAATCAAGGATAATTCATAAAGGAGGGTTTCTAACACTGGAAGAAGCAAAGGAATCCTTCAGGGAATATGAAGCTCTCCATCCAGAGCAAACCCTAAAAAGAGCAGATAAAGCTCCAATTCAAACCCAGAGAACAGGGATAATCAGAAACATTCCTACAAGGGCTGAAATCAAGGAAAAGAAAAGGGTCTGTAGATCAAATCTCAGAGAAACCCTTAACATAGTCCTGAATTGGACTGAAGAAAAAAGGGCAATTTTGGGATATTATCCTATTGCCAAAGAACAGCTAACAAAGCTGGTTATATTTCCAGATGCTTCCCCATCTGACACCTATCAGTTTTTCCAATATGGATTAATTGATACAATTTTAATTTTTAATGATCTAAAAATTATTAGTGAGTTTCCTGCAGGATTCCTTGATGTAGTAAAGAGATTTAAAAATATGATTGACAATGTAAATCCAAGGGATATATCCCTAAAATTTACAAACGGTCAACCTATTTTTAATGAAAAAGAAGAATGCTTGGTTCCAGCACACCAAGTAATATTCATGTCCGTCTTCCCAGGAAATTTTTAACCAATTGATCAGATTCAAGATTTAATAATTTACAGTCATGAAGGAAGGCTAGCCAGCACATTAGCAAGGGTCTTTGAAAGAACTCAAAAAATAACGAAAGAATCTCACACAATTCTGCTTGTGTCCAGTAAAAGAAATGAAATTGAAGAAAGAGAGATGAGACTCTTGGTGGAATTTGAATCAGCATTCTACAACTTATCTGGACTTTTAGAAAAGCTCCCTGAAAGGATAAAGAGGAATCTCTGCTATTTGATAAAAGACAGAGAAGACCACAAGTGCCAGCTATGTGCCTCAGAGATATCTGAAGAAAGCAATAATGAAACGGAATCAACTCACATGATGAAGGAAGAAGACAATGCATCTGACGGTCACATGATAAAAGAAGAGGACAGCGCATCTGAAGCATCTCTCAATATTATTGCATAGTGACGTAAGCACTTAGGTCATAGAGCACCAACAATGTAGCTGGTGAAAGAGAACAAACAATGACGTAAGCAATGACGTCATAAGAAGGGTAAGGATGGGAATTGTCCATCAAACCCAACTATTATAAATAGGTTGCTTAGGCAATTGTAAAGGTATCAGACAATAGGAAGCAGGAGGCTAAGAGTACTCATATGCTAGGAGAGCAAGGAGGAAGCTGCCGAGGCGATTCTATAGTCTGAGGAAGAATTCCCTTAGGGAAAAATAGTTCTAAACTCCCCTCTGGAGTTAGTATCTACAATCTCCTCTTTGGAGATAAAAACCCCTTATGTAAAATATACTAAATAAAGGAAGTTTTTCTCCAGAAAGGTACATCTTCATTCTAGTCTTTCAATTATGAATTATTTAGAAAGTTTAGAATTAACAGAAGAATCTGATTATTATAGATTAACTGCTTTATTAGATAATGAAAAGCAGGCTGTTCTAAAAACAGAATTAAATCTCAAATCAAATGAAAATTTTAATAAACAAAATCTTTTAAAAGAAGTTTTTAATAGAACAAAATCTTTTAATGAAGAATTGAGTAAACAGATTGAGAAAATTAAGGATCAACAAAAAAATTACTGATGACCCAATAGATCAAATAATTGAAATTGTTCATGGAAATTTGGCAAATGTAAATGTTAAATTTAATGCCCATCTTGGATATGCTATACCTTTATCAACTGAAAATCTTGGAAGATCTATAAGTTTGGCTTATAAATTTCATAGAAAGAATCTAATGGAACAAGATGATGAACCATTTTCAATTACATATGCAATAAATTATGCTTTAACAAATAGCCATCATAGTATAATATTTAAAAACAGAGAAAGAATTTATGTCGATGAATTATTTCAGAAAATTGTAAAAACAGAAATACCAAAATATAAAGCTATTGAAAACTCAGTTCTATTATTAAAAGAACTATCAGGAAAATTAGTTTCATCAAATTTTCAAATAAGAGAATCTAAAATTAATAGCCCTTTAAGTTTATCTAAGTTAAAGATTAAAGAAGAAAATTCTGAAATAAAAGAATTAACAAAAAAGGTCGAAAAATTAAACCCTAAATACTAAATTATGACAATAAATAAAGAAGAAATATATGTAACTTATCAAGATAAGAAACAAGAGCTCTTTGAAAGAGAAAATCGTTTGAATTATTTGTAGTTTTCTGAAATAAATCAAAGAGCATTTGAAGCTCTAAAAATAATCTATGACAAGTTAAAAAGAGAAGTTGAAGAGCTAAAAAAATTAATAGAATCTCTAGAAAATAGTGATGAAGCGATGATAGAATTTGCAGAAATTCTAAAATAAATAATGAAGCATACAAAGATTGAAAGACCAGAAAATAAAATAAAAAGAAAAAGAGCGAAAAAATTAAAAAGTAAAATAAAGGAGTATAAAAAAGAATTAAATAATCTTCAGATCGAAATTGATGACCTTATAATAAAAAGGATAGAAATAAGAATAAATATAAACAAGTTGGAGTTAAACTTAAAAAATTTATAAATGCCTGGAAAACCATATTATGACTTAAAAGAATTAAAGCTGTTGAAAGAAAAAATGGAGAATGAGGTTGAAAAATTAAAAAGATATTTAGAAACAATAGAAAGTGTAGAAATAAAAGAAGTTTTTGAAGATTTGAAAAATTATATTAAAGAAAAAGACAAACAGATAAAAGATTTTATATACAATAATCCATGCAAAAAAGAATATTATAAACCAAAACAAGATTGAAAAACTATAAAAATGAAATCAGAATTATAAATACTAGTAATAATAGAAATGGTCAACATTTTTTATAAATTTGCAAATTATTTCAAAATTATAAACTTATTCGAAGTAAAATATGAAGAGTAAAATTGGTATCAGAGCCAAGTTAATGATTAAGGGTAACACTTTCTCTTTAAGCAACACTTTTAGTGATACGCTTTTAAATCAAAAAACAAAAATCTGTAAATCTGTACCAAAACACATCTGTACACTAGATGGACCCACAAACATGTTCTTGTCACTGTGTGTGTGCTGTTATAACTTATTAGCTTGATGAGGACTCAGGCCATTAATTCGTCTTTAATATATCTAAATAATACTGGTATAATGTATTCGTTATACAAGAAATCTATTTGTTTTTAATAATCAATTTTTAAAGGGTAAGTTACCTGAATAAAATAAAGGAGAGAAAGCTTTACTAAATTGCAACAATTGCAATTTCCTTACGTGCATGTCCTGTTTTATTATTGGCCAGTTACATATTTATACATACAGATGTAAGCAGGTGCTAACAAGTGGCAAGGATGAAGGTTGCAGGGAACAGGCTTGGCAGAGCTCTGTAACCTTGTCTGCCTTGGTAGTTGATGGACGAGCCAGCTAATGGAAGCAGCTGAAACAATGTTATGGATCTGAAGGTGGATTGATTGAGTGGGCTGGGCCGTTGTTTAATTTTTTTTTATTTTTGGCCATGAGTGACCTACAAATAGAATGACATGAGAACAAGGTAGCCTCACAGAAACGGGCCATTCACAGCAACCAGCAGCACGGAAGGTAGTGGTTCTGTACAGCAACGAAAGGTGAATTTGGAGGTTGTAATCGACACCACCGTTGAAGCAGGAGCAGTGGGCAAGTGGAACCCTTGTGTTGGATGGCATTCGTAGTAGATCGGCGGCCAAACCATGTAATCGTTACTGGACCTGCGGAAGACATCATTGTTGCCAGTGGAGAGAGCTTGTGCGTGCCAGCTCAATGTCATAAAGGCCTTAGTCGACACCAAAGATGAATCGGAGGAAGTAGCTGCGATGGTTGAGTGGCGGTAGCGATGGAAAGAACAACCTCTATGCGTCGACTTCATTGGGAGATGGATTGGGTTGGGCTAGATGGGATTTTTGATCGGGTAGGGGTGTTTGGGCTGAGCCCAAGAGTTGAAAATAAGAAACAGTTGAGTCTACCAGGTTTCAAGCTCGGGTAAGAAATAATTAAAACCCAAATCCCAATTAAAGAGAATCAGTATCGAAAATCGTCGATCCCTCTTTCCTTATCCTACCTTCTCGTGTTCCACGTAAGTCCTCGTCCTTATCTTATCCGATTAACTTGTGTGAATTTGTTATATATTGATTCGAAACTCTCTCTTTTTCGTTGTGATGTATTGAATGATTGATTTGGATATCAGGTTCGCGGCGTCTGAGGGTATGGCTTATGACAGACCGAAAACAGCTTCGGATAAGGTGGATCTAATCGCGAATGTTATTGATGGCGATCACTGATGGGGGAAAGCTGTATTCCTCGCGTATCCGGAAGTCTGAGAGGAGAAACTTACTGAGGTGTTGTTAAAATCACTGCAGCCTGCTTAATTTTTGTTCCTTTTTTGTAATCCCATTGGGTAGGGTTTTGTAATTTTGTCTGGTATTCAGGGAATCATGGTTGCAGACTAAGGGGGTTCAATACATGGCGGAACAGGACCTTTTCGGGATAGAGATGTTTCCGACGAGCAAGTGGTGGCCGATTTGGGTAAGCGAGGCTTGTAATTCTACAATGACCATAGAGGTGTGATTATGATGTTTTTTTGCTCTGTTGGTTTTTATCTGTGTAGGATTTCATTCACTAATGACTATGTTTATTGTTATTATTACTATGCAGAATGCGCGTTTTGAGTTTGATACGTATTTTTGAAGGATAATGTCTAAGTTGTTCATTGCTATATGTTCAACAGTATTTTTAGCGCACTTTCTGGTGATAATGTTGCTGAAACCACATCTGGCAAAGTATGGCAACATGAAAGATATTAGAGTGGATTATGTGATCTGTGAGATGGAGATGGCTGCTAAGCAAGTACCATCATCAGTTGTCCATATTTCGCGTGTATGTTAGGTTTTTCTTGGTGACGTTGTTTGTGCTCGTCGCTGTACAACTCCATGTATGCTGTCGTTTATGAGAGCGTTCCCTTCTTCAGTGTCCTTTGAAAACAAAAATTTTCTGCTTCATTGAAGTACTTCCAATTTGACTGTATATTTGGGTTGAAACACTACTGTGAAATTTGATGTTGAGAATTTTGTTGTAGATTTTAATATTGAAAATTATTGTGTAAAATTTTGGATGTAGTAAGATTTTGCAAAAGTAAGATGTGCAGGTGTGAACTTGAACTTCAAGTCTTTAGCATGAAAACTTAGTTGGTAAATTGAACCTTAACCGGTGGTTGACTTGAAAAGCTTTGAGCACAACTGGTGTATGAGTTGTAACTATATGTTGCTTTTGTTGTTTTCACCTTCATACTATTTGCATTCGACATCAATAGGAAGCTTCTTATACTTACGTGTTAGGAGTTTTTTAATCGGCTAACGAACTGGCCAAATTGGTTGAACAATTCAATTTAGGCCTTTTTTTTAAATTGTTACACGCATGTATCTATTTAGTGTATAAATTGTTTCTTGTTTGAATTGATTTTCTGGACTGTACGAACGAGTTAGGATTTAGAAAATTACTCACCGCTTAATCCCGCTCGCTTTGTTCATTTATAAACGTCATGTATGTACACTGCTTCTGGTTGATGGTAAATATAGTTCTGCCATGTTCGAAATATAAATAGTGATGAGATAGAAATCCGCTCTTCTATAAGAGAAAGATTAATAAGTAAAATCTTGTCCGTATGTTATTTGCTATTGACGCATTGTGCATTTTCTTTTTCAGTAAATGTCCACAGGTAAATTGTTTGCCTATGCCACGGTCGTGACCTTTAAACGTCCCATCCCATCCAATACTATTGGGGTTGCCGCAACCGCCTCGTGGGTTCAAAACCGTCACCCAAAGGACTCACGGAGAGAGGAAGTTGAAGGACAGCAACGCTTCTTCTTTTTTCATTGTAGCTGCTTCCTCCCTAGTCTTACTCATGAATCGGTGCGTACTATTTTAGTTATTGTTGTGTATACAGTCATTCTTAATATTAATATTTGTTTCGTATAAAATTCTATTAAATAGTGCTGTGAAGAAAAACAATATAATCACTCGTATTCCATTTAAATTTGACTCATTCCAGTTTATAAAACAAAAGTTATATGCATGTCGAGGAAATGGGAGGTTAACAATGTGTAATGCATTTGTATTTGTCACCTGTGAATATTTAATTTAGTACATGCGGCCGATTTCAATCGATAGCATCAATTTTTTTTAAATAAACGTTGGTAAGGACTTTTAAATCAGATACTGTTTGAGGTACTAGCCGGTGATTGAATAAAAGTAAAATGGAGCAAGAAAGAAGATGGTAGTGTTTGGTAGAATAAAAGTGGGTACGGAGTTATCGAGTTATTTGGGGTTGCTCGTGAGTATTTTGTTGTTTTCAAGTACAAAGGGGAATCTAAATATAAATTCGTGGTGATCCATTCGAGTGACTCGGATATTGATTACTCAAGTTTTACAAGTTTTCATGATGGTTATCACCATGTGGGAAATGATTTTCCAAATCATTTGGTGGTGAAAATTATGGAAACTTTTGAAACTTGAATAATCCATATCCGAAGCACTCGAATGACTCACTACGAATTTAAATTTAGAGTTTCCTTTGTACTTAAAAACCACAAGATACTCGTGGTCTAAACCGAAGAACTCGTAAACCCTGTACTCACTTTCATTCAGCCAAATACTATCATCTTCTTTCTTGATCCATTTTACTTTTATTCCATCCCCAGCTAGGATGTCCGACGATATCGGATTTGATAGTCATTTCCAACATTTCCTTAAAAATAATTATGCTTCTAATTGATTTCGACTACGTGCCATAAATTAAATATCGACATTTAACACTGGAAAATGATCTCAACATTGTTAGTTACTATCTTCCTTGAGAAAATTTAACATTTTAAGTAACAATAGGAATGCAGCAAGATTAAATAAATACGAGTATTGGAATTGTTTGAGCTTTTTTTTTAAAGAATTATTAATCACACTTTTACACTGAAAAAGATAACTGTATTAACAAAGTTTTCAACCCAATTGATGAGGACGAGGTAGAAGAAGAAGACCTGGATGCGCACTTTTTGGGAAACAAGCAGATCCGACGTATAGTAACACGTCATGTAAGAAGCCCATTGGAAGAGATAAATTTTGTGAATTTGGGTTTTTGTTCTTAACAAACCCGTTGAACAGGTGTTACGGTCATGCCGATAAAACGTGTTATCAATTGAGAGGCAATAGGAGCGTAGTGAGAAACATTGTAGTCTTCGGCACCGAAATTGCAAGTACCAATACGATCAATGTCACCACATAGGAGACGTAAGTAGGATTTCATGGCACAAATCAAGCGACATGTAACAGCTCTATGGTGTGGGATGTGAGTTTTTGTGTTTTGTACTTGTGTTGATGTTACCTATTTAGCCTAATAACAGACTCAGAATTCACTTTGAAATCTTATAGTTGTCTACGGTGGGGAATGAGAAATATTAGGTAAGTCAAATGGTTGAGTATTATGAGGTCATAAATGAGAGGATGCTGTTACACTATTTCGGTGTGAAACTCATAGCTCTGGAAGATAGAACCTGTTGCAAAACATGCACCTCACAGTCCTAAAATTGCATGTACCCCTTGCAATTGTTTGGTTGGTACAGTTAGGTTGCTCATACTTTTGATGCAGGTAATTAAATCCATCATTATTTCATGTTCCGGTTGTCCTTCTTTAGCAATTTGCAAGCACAGAGAGCTCTATACATGTGGTCGGCTGTTGATTTCTATTGTCTTTTGAATTTGTAGAAATGTTGGTCATTCTGTTTGGTGGAAAGTAAGTGATCCATTTTTTCAATTTTGGCATTTTTTGTCCAACCGTTTACACTGTTATTTCAACCTAAACCATGTTCTACGTTTATCTCTATTCTGTTGTCCTTAGTCAGCTCTTGTGAGACAGAGTGTGTAGGATTGTGTCTGAATTATCCAACTTGATAATTTGTTAACAGCAAACCTCTCCTTCTTTTTGTACAGGGTTCTGTCATCCTCCCCGAAACATAAAGGAGTGCCAATACACTCACTCTAATGGATTTTAAATTCTAGTTCCCAAGTGCTGAAGACAAATACACCAACAACATGGGAAGGTTCAAGTGATTATCATTCCAAGGAGAAATACACAGGCGGCCGCGGACTCCCATGTTTTTTATTTTGTATTTAATTGACCGATATTTTACATTTGATTACTTAGGTGTGTAGTTCACTGTTAAAGTATTGGACAAACTTCATGAATAAGAAATTGTTTTCAATGACGTTCAGTTACAATGTTGAGTTTTGTGGTACAAGCGTTTCACCATTCTGAAGTTCAAAGTTCGGTAACAAAAATATATTTATTCGGCATGCACAACAAATGGTGGAGAGGAGGAGCTGGCGCTGTGGTTTCTGGGCTCAGCGGAGATGAGAAGAGGGGAAGAAGAAGAGAAAGGGGCGCGGCGGTGTGGGTTGTTGCCGGAGGTTGTGGTGAAGGGAGGTGGCTGTGGCGGTGCTGAGGTGATGGTGATGAAGGTTATGGTGGCTGGGAAGAGACAATGATGAATGGGGATGATGGTGAAGAAGATGAAGATGATGATGGTGAATGGTTGGCTTAGATATGGCTTTGGGGGGGAGGGGGGGTTGGGAGTGCCACGTAGGTTCGGAAACTCACGAACCAAGCTCAGATCCAAGCCAAGGCATTTTTGTCACACGGACATCATCTATCATGGGTACAAGATTAGTTTCGAGCTTTGATGGGTACAAATGTCAGTGTTTTCATCTCTCATAGGTACAAATTGTCATTTATTCTTATTTTTATTGCAAGCCTTTCTTTTATTAGATTTTGTAAAAAAAAAAAATATACAATTTTTAGAAAATATTAAAAATACTTTAATTGATAACATTAAAATATTATATAGATATTTATAAAAATTTTCAAATATTATTTTGAGTATAACCAAATATATTTATCTTATTTTTATAAAAAAACAAAACACTAATTAAGAGAGTTCAAGGGTTAAGATTTAGAGTTTAGGAGTTAGAGCTTGGAGGTTGAAGTTGGAAGTTTCGAGTTGGGAGCTTGTGATTTCGGTGTTGGGGTTAAAATTTTTATCATACTAACAACATGAAAATTTTAGTGTGCATAGATTAATTAAAATTTATTATTAAAATTTATTTTTAAAACACATTATCAAATTTTACAGATATTCTCTAATCCACAACCTTTTAGACAAATACGAAAAGACCACTACAAGAAACATCGTTAAAATCGACGGCAAAATCGACGGCAAAGCCGTCGATAATATTAAATTTCGACGGCAAAATGGACGGTGGAGGTGGTCGCTATTAAGTTTGTCGATTTTTCAAAATTCTAATAAAATCGACGGCTTGCCTTACCGTCGATAATAATGTAATAAAATCGACAGCGTTTTTGTCTATAATATGAGTTTGAAAATTCTACATTCTTACTAAAATCGACAATGTTGCCATCGATATTATTATATAAAATCGACGTCACTTCCGTCGATATTTGAAAATTCTACATTCTTACTATAATATGCTTAATAAAATTGACAACGTTGCCGTCGATACTTGATTCAATAAAATCGACACGGTTGCCGTCGATTTATTAATTTAGATACTTTAAAAAAGCGACAACTTTTCCGTCGATTTTAATAGTTATATTTTTTAATTATTTTTTTTATTTGAAAAATAATAAACAATTAATACAAATAAACTTTTAATTATATAAATAAAATTTATACAGAATATTAGATAACAAGACAAATAAACTTTTAAATATAAAAATAAAATTTATACTAAATATTAGATAATGAGTTACAAACTTATCAAAATAATAAATAATCCTCTAAAATAAAGACTCAAGATAAGATAAATAACTAAACTTAGACTTATATTCATTTAAATTGCAATCCACTAATAATACAAAATATTCAAAGTAAAGTAATTAAATAAGACTTTTGGTTGCCTTTGCTTCCCTTATACTAGACAATATAATTCATATAAGATAGATGATAGGGGTGAATCTTGTGTATTTCTTGGCTATGGCCTATGGCCCTCAACACAAGGGATACAAGTGTTTAACTACAGCTAGAAAAACAATACTCAGCACACATATTTTCTTTAATTTGATGAGACTAACTTCCCTTTCAAGACATGTTTTAGTGCTAAATATTCTGACAAGGTCATTGCTAGCTCTTATTCACCAAATCCTTCTCTCATTATTCTCTCTAATGGTGCTAAACCAGTCATAGATCATCCCTGAAATGTCTCATCACCATTGGACACCTTGTTTGGATCACAAATTCATCTTCAGACTTCAAATAGTCCATCATTTGTAGAATCTGCACCAATTCAAAATGAGATCTTAAACACTAAAATTTTCCAAAAGCATATACTTAATCGAGATTGAGTAGCCAACAACTCAAAATTGTCATCCTATAACAACAAGGTTGAAGAATAGAATAAAATTGTCATCTACTTAATTAAATATTCAAAGTAAAAAATACTCTTCAAAATAACCACGGTTTTCTTCGGAACCAACAAGATATCAAAAATTCAAAATCACTTCAGAAAACAACAACAACAATAACAGATGAAACGAAAGAAAAAGAAAGGGAAGAATTACGATTTCAATTTTTCTTTGAATCAAAGTACACATGCATCAACCAATTTGGATTGATTGACACTTAAGCAATGTGTCAGAATATTCATCAAACAGAAGCTTTCATACAACTAAGAAAACAAGATGGAGTGAAATAGAATTGGTATATATACCTGTCCTTGAGAACCTTCACCCATGAAACGAGCTGAGTCAAAATTGTTTGTAGCTACCTCAATCTCTTCCAGTGAGTAAGCTCGATAAGGTGGCAGACCAACAGATCCGAACTTCATTGTTTGAGATACATACCCTTTGATTACAATGCAAAATGGTTATCATCAAGTCTTAGTTTATATCATTTGAGCATTTTAAAGGGGAGAAAGAAAGAAAGTTACTTGCATCAGATTGTAGCTTAGTGGTGTATCCAGAAGCTGCATTTTCTGATATCAATTTCGTTGGAGGATTCTTCTTCACTCTGCTTTTGGAATTTCCTCTTCTATACTGAATCATCTACTGCATTATGCCTAGTTCTTTTAGAACCCATAAAAGTAGAATCAGAATTGCATGTATTATTAATATATACAAACACTTACTGGATCAGCCCATTTTGCAGCAATAGCTTCTGCGGTTTTCCTTCTTTGCTCAGGAGACTTGGGCGCTCGTTTGCTACCTGGTGGCCTCACCATTTGTTTCCTTTGTTCAACACACTCTGACCACTCTTGCTTCAGCTGTTTATCCAAGATTCCATAGGAATTCCACTGCAGCTCTTCCTGCTTGGCATATCCTTTCCTTGATGCTTCCGCAATTAAATTCTGCCACTCAAAACAACATGCCTCCTGCAACATCTTTTTTCTAAGCCTCCTATCCCATTCCATTTTCACTCCAGCACCTATCTTCAGTCTTGTTTCTGTGCTGTGCAATCAATATGGAAGATAAGTTTGAGTAAAAGTAAGTGAAAAAGGAACTAATCAGCAGAGCAGCAGCAAATTAGCAACATCTTTCAAGAAAAGACTTACGTATGTGCATGCCCAAGATTAAATCATTGCATTGTTAACCAAAAACAAAAGAGATATATTATATCATTAAATGAAGCTAACACACTCAACTCACCTCTACTCTAGAGGCACGCTCCCCTTGCTTACATTCTTTGCGTAGCAACTTGATTGCTGCCAAAGTACCATCACTTAGGACTCATCTGTACATCAAACCAAACCCTCCATTACCAATGACATTTGCTTCACTGAATCCATTTGTGGCCACTTCTATCTCCTTGTATGTGAAAACTTGTACTCCTTTGAATTTAGGTGCTGCTGGTGACCTACTAAGGTTTCCTCCTTGAAGACATCCTCCCTTCACATCTGAAATTAATGTTTCCAAGCATTTATTCATTAGCTTCTATGTCTTAAACTTACCCCTTATAAGAATAAGAATGTTAATACATTTAAGGATATATCTGAGTTAATGTTGGCAGCATTTACTTTATGTGCTATTGGAAATGCAAATTCATGTGATGATCTGCATAAGCAGTTAATTCATGCCGAGAAACACATAATTACTATGCAAATGAATTGAGTGTTTGCAATTTACCTGGACTAGAACTAATGCTCAACTTTGCTGAAGCAATGAGTCTGCTGCTTGTGTCATGAAGCCCTCTTGGATTCTTATCCTTGCAGGCTCCATTCTTGTTGGAAGACTTTTGTCAACGGAACAAGAATATGACAAAAAAAATGGTGAGAAGTACGGTAACTGTAGTGGCCACTGCAATGGCTATGAGAATGGTTTTGGAGGGGAGATGAGTATGGCTATGCTCATGATTTTCTGAATGCAATTGGTGCTGTGTGTAAACAGCTATAAAATGTCAATTCTACCAACATATAGCCTGCAAAGTCCAAAGTTTCTACTGCTATATAGCCAATCTAGTCTACCAATATATCAATAACAACAAAAACTCAACAACATAGCAAGAAATTCAACAAAACAGCAACAGCAACAAAGACACAGCAAATTACAAAAAAATAACTAAGGCAATAACAACTCAACAAGACAGCAAAGGATCAGAGAACAGAGGACCTACCGAAACCATTATTATTATGCATATACAAGGGTTGTAGAACTAGAAGAAGAAAAGAATACCAGTAAAATCACATGTTTCCTTTGGCTTGATGATGCCTAAGTTAGGTCTAACACAATATTTCTTTGGAGACGTTGTTTTCACCTGCACATTGATTCGAAGTTGAGGTTTTTTACTTTTGCATATTCATTCAAGATTGGTTTAGAAAAGAAAGAAACGAAAGTACCTTAAAAGTAACATACTGATCGGACTTGTTTACAATGTGAACCAGGCACGAGCTTTGTTTCTTTAATTCAACTACACCGCAAAGAAGAAAGAAAGAAAGAATGTGAATTAAGGAAGAGTAGATATACAGAAGAAGCTGTAAGTGTAAGTAGTTGGTGAAGAAGATGGACTTACAGAGAAATCTGAGTTCGGGTGGTTGGATTTGAAGAAGCTCTGGTGTTTCTACAAATGATGAGAACAAAAAAAAGAGCGTCAAGACTGAATTGAATGAATGTACGTAGAATTGAGCATTGCAAATGACGGTAACCGTACGTGGAATGGAACCCTAAGAAAAGAGATATGGAAGATGAAGAAGAATTGAAGAGGATGGTGTGATGTGTGTGGAGAGAGAGAGAGAGAGAGAGAGAGAGAGAGAGAGAGAGAGAGAATGGGATTCATATGAATGAATTATGAAATGAGTGAGAATGACGGAGGAACGACGGCGGCGCAACCGTGATTTTGGGGTAGAACAAGGAGGAATTGTGTTACTGGTGATTGGGGAATTTGGGGATGAAATGGGGAATTTGGGGAATTGGGTTTCTCAAATTTGGAGGCGGGAGGAGGACGCGAGTATTTGTGTTTTTAGCGATAAAAAATCGACGGCATATGTGTCGATTTAATTTATAATAAAAAAAAAACATTTTACACGTCTATTTTATATTTTAAATTTACACCGTTCATTTGATTTTAGAAAGTGATCTAGACCGTTTAAATTTATCGACGGTAAATGTTGTCGATATTTTAAATAATAAAATCGACGCCATGTTTGTCGATTTTAAAATAAAAGTATTTTCTATTCCTCGTTCGTCGACAGTATGACGATAATAGGACCAAGGTTAATTCACCATAATAATATCGACGAATTGGCCGTCGATTTTAATATTTTATTTTTAATTATTTTTTGTTGATAATATCGACAGCAAGCCGTCGAAAAATATCGACGGCAAAAATAACCGTCGATTTTTGGCGTCAAAAATAATGCTTTTTCTTATAGTGGACTATGCCATTTGAGCCATAGTTCATTAGTCATTTTTTTCCTTGACTTTTTTTTTTCATAAACTAAAGAAAATACAGATATTCTCTAAGGTTAAAAATAGCCAAAGTTCATACGCCGAATAATATGAATACGGTGATTGTTATTGGATTTGCACATGCATTTCAATTTTTAATTTCATTATTTTATATTACTTAAAATTTTATAACATTAATTTTTTAAAAGTTTTATATCGTTATTTTAATTGATACACTACATAATTAATACACTTTCATGAAATATTACTGTAATTAATAAAATTAATTTCACATAATAATTAATTTCTCATATTATATTAGTATAATTAATAAGATGATTTTAAAAAAAACTTTTAATTTCTAAGATAATGTTACTCTAATTAATAAAATTACTATAAAAATAACTAATTTCTTAAATCATGTTACTGATGGGCATAAAATTACTCGAAGAAATCACTAATTCCACACGACATCTTACTATAATTAATAAAATTATTCTCCATATCACTTAACCATGGTTACTAAAATTAATATAACAGAATGACTAATTTCCTTTATATATTTATATAAAATTTATCAAATTACTCTAAAAATTATTCATTTAGAGTTTAGGATTCAAGGTTTAGGAGATTTTTCTTTGTGTAACATGAGACTTCTTCCTCTTCATGTTATCTTCTTGAATTCTTCGAAAAAATTACTAATTTCACACGACGTCTTAGTATAATTAATACTCTCTATACTTCATAATTTTTTGAATGCACATTTTTTTTTAGTTAACTTTATCAATTCAAGGAATGTGTTAGAGAAAGAGTTAGGCTTCCCCACTTCTCTCTTTATTTGCAGAACCCATGCTAAGATTTAGTTCAAATCATTTCTCTACATTTTAAACTTACGTATTAAATTGTCATACAACCAAAAAATATTATTTTGTTACGGATGAAATACATTACTTCTGATTGGTTTTAAAGAAAGGTATTTACATATTTTTGTTTAATTTACAATATTTTATTAAGATGAAGCATTCTTCACGTAAATATTTGTAACAATTTAAAATAACTTACTAACTAATTATTATTCTTTGTAAATTCTGTGTGACATTTTAACTTAATTGTCAAAATTTATGTTTGAAAAATTTTAAATACATATAACTCGATATGGTTTTATTGGTGGTTAACAGTGTACATGTAATTAATTTTTGTATATTCTGTTATAGAAAAATAGATTTACCATCAAACATTCTATTTGACATGGTCAATAATGGAGTGTGTACCTTCTTGGCAGCTAACCACGACTTAATTACTTTTTTGTGTCTCAACATTTAGGATAGAGCCGTTGTCGTCTTACAATTTCTTAGACTGATGTTATATAACAGTAACATTTATCCATGAAGCAATTACAAGAATTAGATACTGTAATATCCTTTTCAAATTACAAGTTCAAAGAAAAAAAAGTACTGGAGCGATTTTGTCATGGTACCCTTGAGAGTGTCAAGAAGGTACACGCTTTCGTCTGGACAATCTTTCCAGGGCTGAAAATGGTGTAATCGGGTTCTGATACAATATGTCAGGTTGATGAAAGTTAAGATGTACTACAAGAGTGGTGAACCGCGTTGTGAGTTAATGATATCAAACGTTCGGGACTACCCAACCGTAATTGGACTTTGAGTTCAAGAGCCGCCGTGATTTTGCTGCGAGACGTAGACTAAACTTTACGGAATGCAACGTCTCAACATTATAAGTTATCAAGCTTCTCAACAACGTAACGTGAAGGGACGGTAGTGACCATTAGAAACGTTGGAGATAAAGTGTACATCCTAACAACGTACTCGATCCTGTCAGATTCAGGATTGCCATTAAATTTTCACCGACGGAGACATTTTTCATTCATGGTATGCTTCGCAATTTCCAAATTACTAGAGTCATGGTCAAGCATTATCACGTGTGGGACTTTACTTGCTTTAATCAGTGTTCATCCATGGTCAAATTTATGTTACTTTGTCAAGAGTTAAGTGTCACAGTGTCCTCAATATTTCAATTCTGGACGAAGATGGGAACCCAAAGTCATCAACAACAAATTTTGTGTTCAAAGAAGTTGTTACGAATACTTAGGTAACAATATTATTATTTAACTTTCAACTTATAAAATTAAGAAATTCTTTCAATACCCATCCCGAATAGCAAATTACAAAATTACTCAACCATAGTTACGATAATGACCACTTAAAAGATGACACATCAAGAAGGGTAATTTATATATTACGTTAGGTTAATTATAGGTAGAACTCACCCATAGATAAATTTTCCAACTGAATATGAAGGAATTACTACTTGAATAGTTTGATGAATAGGGATTTACTATGTGAATACTATTTGAACGCGACCACTCTGAGGAGATTCCTTTAATTATAGTACATAGTTAGTTTCTAGTGAATAAATTAATTGGAATAACAATACATTAAAATTAATGTTAACGAATATATGACAACATGTTATTTTAAAAAGTAAGAGAGAAATGTAATTATAAATGGCCTTCTTTATTATTTGAAGGGAGGACAAATTAGGCGTATTTAGTATGGAGAAAAGTTAACATGATACCAGAGATGGATACAAAAATTTTAATATGGAGGGCCGAATTTTAGATAATTTTTTTTAATAAAGATAATTAACATGTAGTTCTTAGAGTTAGTCCTTTAAAAGATTTATATATATATATATAATTTTTTTCACAATTTTATTTTTAATATGATAATTACATAAAAGAAACATAACAATATCAATAATACATTATAAAATTATAACATACCAATAATTTATAGTGCGTTTAGTTAAAAATTATCACATACCTTATTAATTAAAATAAATTCTTTCAAAAATTATAAAAAAATTGAAAATAAACTATAATTTATTAATTATTTAAAAGACACAGTATAAGAAATAAATCCATCATATAGTAAAAAATAATACATATAAAACTATTAAATTATAACATATTTTTTTATCTTTTAAATACATATCTCAGATAAATGTATGGTTTCTTAAAATTTTGTGGGGCCGAGGCCACTACTAGCCCCCCTCTAAATTCATCCCTGATGATAGCTATTGTTCTGATTCCATATTCTTTTAGAATTGCTCGATCTTCTGAAAGCATTACTTAGAATGCGTATACCATATTATAAGTAAATATTGGTTGCTGAGAGTATAATTTTATTCACATACGACCGCACCAACTGGTTCAACCGGTGAAACAGAGATCGAACCATTGATAGAGTAACCCGACCGGTTAGGTCACCAGTTTGGGCCTTGGAATAATGGTACATTTCTGTTATGTAATGCTACTATTCGTAATGAGACCATCTATTATTCGGACAAGTCCACTTGTTAAGTATTAAATATTTAACCGGCTTGACCAGCGTTCCCAAGCTTGGCAACTGATAAAACAGTGTTCTAGTCACCTCACGGATTTGTTCACCAAAGCAGTTGCTAAACCCGAAACCCTTACTGTACCGCGAAGATTTACTTGATGACGACTATAAGTAACTTTGTTCACCGACATAGATAGAGTTCGTGTTTAACCTTTTTAAAAACTTCTCACTATTTTGTATCATCCGTCCTGTCTCTATTTTTGTGGTACACAAAAAAATTGAAATTTATAAAATAATATACAATTCAAAGGAAATTTTTAAATTTCTAAGGTATGCGTTATTTACGGCGAACTATAAATGAGAAATACTTGTCGAACATCAATTGCATGAAGAGATATTATTATTATTGTCGTTATCGTTATTCTGATTACTTGCTAAAATAGAGTTCGTTACTCCATTTAGTTTTCAATTCTGACCGCTTATCTATCTCGTCTAATTTTTGACCGTCTATCCTTATTACTATTCGAAACTGATGTAACCTAACATAGAAAACCTTTTTGGTCTTTTCGTGAGGAGAGAAAACAGGGGATCGTAGTTGTCAGTAATGAACCGGTGATCGAGCAGCTCATAGTACTGGATCATTGGGTCAACCGGTGAGTCACTGGTTGAACCAATTAACTCAGTCGAATATATCTTTTAAAAGTTAATAATATTAAAAAATTTGAAATTAGAATTTAAATTACATATTTCCACTAATACTTGAAGAATAGCTAGCTATTCCAGAATAATTAGAATATGCAGCATCAGTGTTTTGTTAATAAATTTGATCGATTTTTACCGGTTCACATCAGACATCACTGATTCTACTCCGTGTACAGTCCAAAAAAGAGGACTGCACTGCTATTGGCTCCGGTTCAGCTTTATTTCCAATCGAACCGGGTTGTCCGGTCCAGTTTTAATATTACTGCATTGGATGCATACTCGAGGGTGAAATACAATATTAAGTCAGATGGGATGAAAAATTACATGATTCAACCAAACCCACAAAAGGAATGATGGATCAACCAAAATCATGTCTCTATGTAATCTGAACTAGACTAACTCGAACTACAAATAGGAGTAATTCAAATCAAGGCTGTTCAACTTATGAGGGAGGCTAACTCGAACCTGATCAATTCAAAGTACGCATGTGAAGTACCTAGTAATTCGAAACAACCTGTTTCGATTTATCCCCTGGTTTTGTTCACAAATAAGTCGAAGGGGGATGATTCGGATTACTATGCATCGAGCTATTAGAAATCTTTACGGCACGGATAATATTTCTTAAGTCAAATTCTGTAAATTATTTTGCATGGAATATGAGTATTTTTGGTGGTATAATTTAATTAAATTTATTACAAAATTTTGTTAAACATTACATTTACTCAAAACTCAAATATAATAATACTCTTATACATGCATGTATTTATCTAAGTCACTAGGATATATCACATTTTGATAGCACTCCTAAACTCTTTTAAGCTATTTTTAGTAAATTGTTTTGCATGGAAAAAAAAACTTTTGAATGAGATAATTTAAATATATTTATTTAAAAAATTAATAATTTAGAAGTAAAACAAAATATGTTTTATTTCCATGCATTAAAAAAAATTCACAACATATTTACATATGAGAGTCTTTGAACATATTGATAAGCTTTCAATTCGAATTCTATACAATGGTCTTCAGCCCATTCTTGATAGTTTATGAATGTTTGGAAAAACTCTCATAATTAAATACTTTGTTAGATAATTTTTTTTAACTATTTTGCTTGGAATAAAATAATTCTTTTAAATTTATAAATTATTATTGATTAGGCAGAGTGTTTTATTTAAAATTTAAGTACATACGTAATTATTTGCATTTATATTTAATTTTTTTAATGTCTTCGCATGAAATGGAATAATGTTTGTAATTTTTAAATTATTAATTATGTAAAAGAGTATTATTATATTTAAATTTTGAATAAATAAAAATTTCAATTAAATTTTTTAATACATTTATTTAAATAATTTCCCACCCTGTAAGGATTAATATTATTAGTATCTATATTATTAATAATGTTATCATGTTTATAAATATTATTGTTATTTTTATTTATGTTGTTATTACTATATGGATAACTCTTATTAACCTCCATTGGACCACCATAAACGGTGGGGTTTTTAATATATTTGAGTACCACAAAAGTATATGCTAACAGAAATAAACTTTAATTAAAAAAAAGTTAAATAGAATAATCCCAGCGACAGTGGATGGATGATTAGGTCTTTTAACCAAGTAACATAGGTAGCGTTTGTTTTGAAGTACTGAGACAGAGACTGAGACACTGAGACTCAGTATCGTGTTTGTTAGTTCAGAGACTGGTACTAAAATTTCTGTCTCTGTCTTTAAAATTTCAGTATTTTAGTACCTCTGAAAAGTAGGGACACAGGGGACTAAAATTTTTAGAGATGGAGACTGAAACTTTAATAACATTTTATACCTAAAATACTTTCATTTCAATTAATTAATTCCAATTTTACCCTTTGTGCAAATTAAATTAGAGTTTCATTCTTGTTTCAATTTCTGTCTCCCATTTTGCACCAAACAGAATACTGAGATTTATTTCAATCCCTATCTCTTAGTCTCTGTCTCTCAGTCTCAGTCTTTCCGTCTCTGTCTCTCCACCAAACGCTACCATAAAAACCACAAAGAGGCCACCGTTTAATATACCACATAAAATGGCGGGCTTCTACTTGTGTGAGGCCGTCGTTTCCATAACCTTTCATCCGCAACTGAAAATCCAATTTTTTTAGCCTAAGTGAGGACAAATGAATTGCCTGACCAGAATCCGTTACAAGTTCCTGATCCCCCGTTTCGCAAATTTACGTGCCTATGAATTTGAAAAAGCGTGCAACATTGAGGGGGGGATAGCAGTCCCCGGTGGTCATGTGCTGGAGCTCTATGGTTTGGTAGGAGGTGACATGACGATTGACATAACTTGGCGGGAAGCCGCATCCAAGGACATGGTCTACAGTCTAATTTCACTGTAAAATACCACAATGCCCCTATAATTGGCCCGAGATATTATCCATTACTCGGATATGCCCATACACGCTGCCGCTGGTTTTCACAATTACCACTTGGGGTTTCGATGGAAAAAGGGACTGCCTGATGGGAATGGAGAACTATGTTCCAGGGATAGCATAGGTCCATTACGGGTGGACTGTCCGGCCATACCTGCTATCAACGCATATGATGCAGGACCATAGAGTGACATTCATGTAGCAGCAAAACCACTAAAAACTCACTTAACCAAGTGAGTCGCCAACATACCTGTTTCCTGTTCGGGATAACCTGTGGGTGTGCGAATTTTTCCCGTGTTTGGAAGGACATGGCAATGTAACCGATGAAGATTACGAGGTCGGCAACGCGTCTTAATCAACAAACTTTTTCATTGGAAGGTCACTGTCTGTTGTATAATCAGCGAATCTTTGTAGCCTAACGTTTGAGGCTTGCCTCTACTTCCCAAAGCCATTCGTGGAGGCGTCATGTCGTTGCATCGGGAAGATGCCGATTCATACCACGGCATCATCAAAAGGGGGTGAAGGTTCAAATTCTTCTGCACGGAGGTTAGTCTGTGGAATTTAGACTTCTTACACATTAACGTAAAGTCAGTTGTGTTGACGCATGTTAGAATGTCCTGTACTCAGTTCTGTTGATGCATGTTAGATTGTCTTCTGTGTTGACCACAGTGCCTTCACCGCTGTCTGATTCGGTGGCTTTGCACCCCCTTAGGCCATGAGGGAAGCACAATTCATGCTTTGCTTGACATTGGTTTTTTTTCCCTGGACCAGTACAAAAACCTTCGTTGGGTTGATTTGGGAAATAAGCCCAAAATCTATTTCGGCCCCATTTTCATTGGAAGTCCACAAAAATAAACTTTAAACGACTTCCTTAAAGCCCAATGAAGACAAGCTGTTTTTTGTCAAATTAACATAATATTTTTTATGCTGCATGTATGGGCCTAAAAAATAGTCACACAGTTCGGCCTCATAAAAGGGAAAACTGTGTGGCTTATACGTTGAACTGAACGTGTAACCACTAATGGCCCATTTATGAGCATGGTAAGTGAAACAATAAGAAGTTTAAAATACCACGAAATTTGGTGAATAGTGAAGCCCAGTGGCCTGAGAATACATACACAATGGAGGGTTCACTAACACCTACTATTGTTTTCGCAGGTGTCCTACAAGCAACACCAGAGGAAGGTCGATGTCCAGGTTTGACTTGTCGGAAGCGCCAGTGACCGTCCAACTTAGATCACAGGCTATGTCTGAATCAATGCGTTCTTATGCCAAACGAACAACCCCCCCACATTCAAACAGGTTAGCGACAATTCCTATATCCCAGTTGTGCTTCCCCATGTTTACTTCTTTTTGCTTTGAATCAGTTGTTGCAATTGACAATCATTCTCTCTGCAGCTTACCCTGGCGAAGCAATGTTCATTCAAGCCAGGTCGCTGCCGGTACTGAATTCTCATGCGTGGCCGTTGAAAAAGTAAGTATTTACATGTTGTGCCGTCATGTAACTAGTTCGTGAAATCATTCAACCTAGGGAATGAGCTTGTTCAAATTTGTGTACCGAAATTGTTCTCGTTACAGGACTACAACCCAATTGCACTCAGTGTTGTCACCAGCGTGTCCGGGTTGAATAAAGAAATTTGACGATTGACGGAATGCATTAGCCAACATAATGTAGTTGTGGCAGATTTCCAAAAGGCGTTGACCTTGCTGGCAAAAATGCAGAAAAAGGAAAATGAGTGTGATTGGGTAAACAGAATTAGGTGCTCCTGTCAGAATGTCATCCGGTCAAAGCGGCGGCTACAAATGGAGGGTATTGCAAACGATGAGGATCACACTCAGGAGAGAGCCCCTTCGCAACATGATGACTCGACGTATGCCCCGTCATTGGATGTAAAGTTCAGCATGGACCACATGCCTTTCAGATCAAAGAGGTCAACGAGAGCCCAACGCAATCCACGATCTGACCAGGACAAAACACAACGAAGGAAGCCCCCTAACTTGGTAATGCCTAAAACCGTAAACCATTAATTACTTCATTAACCTCTCTGTATCGTTCACCATGACTGTTGTTGCGGATAATTCTTTTCGTACCAGGTCGATTTGTCTGGTGAACGCGGTCAGAAGAATCGACGGCCTCAACGTCGACATAGTAAATCACCACGATGCACTACCTCCCTTCAGAGGCACTATAATTATCTTGCCCCAGTTGGTAGTGACAGAGTGGTCCATGAGTCAGACTTGTTATTGATGACTGCCGAGAAGATCCCGAAGGTGAGGTCCCGTTTTTGGATTACTCAGCATATGCTGCCGCTTTGCACCTGACAATAGATTGTTTGTGATATTTTGTTGTATACAAATAGGCTTTCAAGATAGCCTTCGTACCAACCCGGAGCATGGATCTCGCCGGGGTTGAGCTCGCTGTTGCCACATACATCTTTAGCAAAGATCTTTCGAAAAGGTATATTTCTGGTCTGGTGCAGTTATTTCTAATGTCATTTTCATTGATGTTATAGGCCGGATAGTGTACACTGCGTCTCGAGTACCATTTTATTGATAACAATTAGTCTACAAATTAGTTACCTTATAGCGGGTTTAGGTAGATTGGAACATGTTTGCCCATTACTCATGGAGGCTTTAGAGTTACAAGAAAAAAAATAAAACTATCACATTGGGTAGTCCAAAAAATACAGTTCCTTAACTGTAGCCCATTAATAAGTGTGCATAAACTGGACAAATGTATTCACTTTGTAGAATTGTTGTATGGAGGTAGGGTGTGTAAAGTGATTAGGTTACATAAAATTTAACTGGAGCAATAAGGAATATACAAATGCAAACGGAGCTGTTACGTGGCAAACTCTAATTTATTGTTGGTATTTTTGATAAGAACGGAGATTTTTATGTTACATGTTTAGATCGCTGATTAAATTTTTGTTAACAAATACATATCTTCGTACACACTACTCGATTAACTCGTTCATGATAATCCTTGCCGAAAATGCATTAGAATCGTATTTTTTTAAAGGCAACAGCAACGTAAATCTCTGCCTGCTATTTACCTTTTTTTTTATTTCCTGGTTATTGAAATGCGGATCATGTAACTTTCGTGACCTGTGCATAACTATTGTTTCCAGTGAAGTTCTGGCTGACGTCAGTCACTGCGTTGCGGACAGAACTGCGTTGCTAACGCTTGGCCCAAATGAAAGAGTTATGGATGATGTGAATGTTGTGTATTTATTGATACCATTATTGATCATCTGACCACTATCATTCGGCCTTGGTTTTTGGATCGAAGAACATTAATTTTAGTTTGGAATTTCCAGGTTATTACTGTCGTGGCAACAATGTTGTCGAAGACATCCAGTAGTCACCGATGGTTTATGCCGACAATGATCATGGTGAGTCACCACCATGGTAGGGGCGAGCCTATACGAACTCTAGTTATTTCTTATTAAGATCTATGATAAGATTACATGATTCCGACATGTTTGTGATAACCGTATGGGTGCCTGCTATGTTGGCCTGCATAGGGATGGCAAAAATCCCCGGCAGGGCAGGTATCCACGGGGATTTACTCGCCGGGGAGCAGGTTTGGGGGACATTTTTTCCCCGTGGGGGGCGGGTACGGGTACCTGTATAATAAATGGGGCGGGAGCAGGGGGAGAGGTCCCCGCCCCGTGGGTATCCGTTTATTACCCGTGATTATAAAATTACAAAAATAACCCTCATATATATATAACTTTGATGAAACCCTAACCCCTCAAACCATTATCCCTGTGCCGCTCTCTCACTCTCTCACATGAGCCTCTCTCACACTCTCACTCTCACTCAATCTATGCGTTCTCAATCACTCTCAGTCCCTCACCTTCCTCTGTCACTACCGCCGCTCACTTTTCTCCGTTGCTGCCGTCGCTCACCTTCTTCCATCGCTGCCACCGCTCACTCTTCCTCTCACTGCTTTGCTCACTGCTTGCTGCAAGCTTCACCGCCGCCTCCACCTCTGCTTTGCAATAAAGCCTCAGATCTGCGACGTTGATGACAAGCTTCCTCCAGCAACGCTTTTGCTCCACGACGCCGATGACACCTCTCCCACCACGACTCTGCATCGCCTCTGCTCAGCGAAGATGATGATGAGTGTGCTTCGTCTCCGTGGTCGGCCACCTTGCAATAAGTTGGATGTTTCTGTTAATTGATTAAACTGGTTTTAACACTTGTTTTTATTTTTAATTGATGAAATTGCTATGAAATTGGGACATCTGTTTATGTGAACTGGGTTTAGATTTAGGGTTTTGATTCTGTTAATGTGAAATTGGGTTTATGTTTAGGTTCTGGATTTTGTTGATTGATAAATTTAAATAAGAGTTAGATTCTATTACTGTAAAATTGGAATTAAGGTTTGGATTTTTAATTTTTTACTGCAAAATTGAATCATAATTCTGAGATTTTTGTGAAATTGTTGTTGTTTACTGGATTTTTTTTCTTTTTAAATTTTTTTCTTATTTGTTTCTTCAATTCCTCCAAGCCCCGCGGATATCCTAATATCCGGCGGGGACGGGGTCCCCGTTACCCGTCACGGAGATGGGGCGAGGACGGGGAGGGTTTCTGGAGGTGGGGGACGGGGGGCGGGGGGCGGGGATGCCCCGCCCCCATGGAGACCCGTTGCCATCCCTAGGCCTGCAGCAAGATGCCATCCAAGGGACACGTCTAACACAGGCTAACTTGGACGCCGTTGTGTGCAAGCATATGAGGTGCAAGACTCACAAGGTTACTGAGGTTTGTATAGTTTTTCCTTTTGTGTTAGAAGATCTGAATGATGAAGCGGTAAGTCCTTACAACTGATCGACCTTCGTGCCCGAGTTGGGCCTTGCAGATTTTTCAACCAATGTGGACAGACGAACATTTCTATTTGATGGTGGTGGACGTACGACGGAAGAAGCTGATGTACTTCGACTCGTTCAAGTGTACAACAGAGACGGAGTGCAGAAAGCTTGCTATGACACAAGTGATAAGTTTGGTCATGTTTAATACGCCTCTATTATGGTATTCACCTTTACAGCCATGACGAAACTTGTATTCGGCTCACAGTGCATATATATGCACTTTTGAATTTCCGGTGCAGTTAAATTTTTGGCTAGTTATATTTGTATTCTGTTGTCACCCACATTAATGAAATATGTGCTGTCTTTGCAACATCCAATAACGCTGTTTGCATGTTATTCGAATAAAAGTTATCCTAGTTCTTTTTGCGTACTATACTATACATGGTAAAACTTTATTACCACTCTTATGGTGAGTTGATACTATCATGCATAATCTTGTCGGGTTGTATGTGTTGGTAGAGTATTTAATGAAAAATGTGCAATTTTGACACAAGTAAAAATATGCAGATTTAATAAATAGCGTCCCATCTGAATGCCTCACCATCTCTGGGGTGGACGAAAGTTTAGAGTTTACTATCCTGTGGAAAAAGTCTTTTCATTAGCTGGCCGTGCCCACTGCGGTTTGTGTAGGTTTCAATGATCTCCGAAAATGCTTTCGACTGACATGTTTCTTTAATCAGGCACTGCACCTGGAGTCGCTAACTATTGGACCCAAGTGGCTATCCAAGTGCACAGCTGAACGACCTCGATTTTCTTCATACGACTTTGAAGAGCCTGTCGTGCCTCAGCAACATCGGCTATCGTGAGTTGTCACTCACACTAGGACACCCTATTCGTGTTGTCATCATGTTTTTTTAATACTTGGTTAATACTGTGCATTGATAGTACCTTTAATATGTCTATCTTCATCTGTGAAACAACAATTGATATTGTGCGTGACATGTAACCGGATGGATTGTGGTGTCTGGGTCTTGCAATGGATGATTAGGGGAGCTCTGTGGGCTATACACAGTGTTACGGTACTCAATTCATACACACATATGACTTTATTGTCGAAATTCTGATAGTGATGAATCACTTATATGACTGCATTGTGTATCCAAGAACTTATAAGTTAAGATTGAGTGACTTGCAGGAAGTGAACGATCTTACTCGGATGCGAATAGCCCTTGATCTCGTGTTGAGGTCACACAATGCTAAGGCCATCAATGTCGTGGAAAAGGCGATGTGTTACTGGAGAAAGAAGGCTGGGTCTTCACGACATGGACGTCAGCGATAGAGTTATGTTGGGAATACATGTTAGGCTGATTTTGGTGCCACTTTTGGAGAACTTTTTTTGGTGACTACTCCGCATATAGCGACGTGGTCTTGGTGATGGACGACATCGAGGAAGATGCTGACTTGCGCATCAGCTTTGTTAATTTTAATTTTGACCGATAGTCTAGTCCCGTGGTAACCCGCGAGGGAGTACGCCCACAATTGAACTTGTTTACAAGTAGAGCAGTATCCAACCCGGATGCCGGTAACAAGTTGGCCGGCCTGAAACCAGTATCCAGTTTGGAAACTGTACGCCATTTTAACCATAGTAGGACTGTGATGCTTCATTACAAAATTGGATTATACGAATCATTTTTTGGATGGCCTTGCACAATATCCCTGGATCACGAAACGTTAGGGTTTCTCAATAGAATTTTGATGCATGCTTTTTTTTTTCAAGATAACTATAACTGTTGTTAGGTCTAACTGGTATAAAGCACTTTTGTTCCAAGTGAAGTAACCTGTAAATACCAAAAAATGGTGTCATCTCTCGATACACCTCTGCAGCATCAATTGTGGTTGCTTTAGCTGACACCAGGTTGGTTTCGACTTGGTTGGTTATCCTTTAACTTGGTTCACTCCTTACAAAATATTAAACCTTGTGGAACAGCTTTAAATCAAACAATGAACTTATAATTAAGTAACCACATACATGACAGTTGGCATTAATGAACATCGGCCTACCATTCGTATTACTAATTGCTCAGGTGCCTTACTTGTTGCACATAGAAACAGTTGCACATTGTGAATAACCTCGATCTCGCCCGCCGCATTGGTTCATGCAGTTATCTTAATTTTCAGCTCAACTTTGACAAGGTAGTGTGTGTTACATTTAGAGTTTGCAAACGGGATCAAGCATAAAATTGATTTTACAAATTTAATTGTGACTAAAAGTGAGTTGATTTTAACATGATTTATGTTTGAGAATTTTGTATCAAATTGGATTATAATAAACTGAATATTTTTCGGATTACATTATTCAAAATTACGTTTAGACAAAAATTACTTAAAAGGACATGAATTTATATCATTCAAATCTATATTATTTTAACACTTTTTTTACTATAATTACTTTTGAAAGGAATTTAAATTTATGTATTGAGAATTAGTACTCTTTTGTTATAATTTGTTAATACTCTTCTTTGGAACTCTTTTTGTATTTAACTATATATTTTTAATAAAATTTACATTATCAAAATTAATAATAATAAATAAAAAAATATACTATTTAAGATTACGTGGTAAAAATATAAAAGGTCAAATAAAAAAATAAAGTTCTACAGAAAATGCGTATTAATAAAAATAATAAAAAAAGACATGAACAATGAATACTAAAAATTCTTTTAAAAAAATATAATGACTTAGATAAGTGAACATATAAAAAGTCATTACAAAAATATCCATACTATTAATAAAAAAAAATAAAAAAAAATAGATAAAAATTAAAACTTAAAAAAGAGTACTAATAATAATATTAGAAAAATATTTGTTTGTAAAGCATAGCTATGATAAAAAATTCTATTACTCTGCTGATTGTTTTTCGTATTTTTTAGTGTAGATGAGATTGAATGGAAAAATTGGTAGAATTTTAATTAATTTTTTTAATTTATGAAGTGAACGCAGAAGCTAAACGCAAAAGCTACAATTTGTTGCTTCTGCTGAACGGGAGTTCAAACCCAGAGTCATGTTCGCGTTCAGAAGAAAAAAATTAGCCAAACAAAAATTACAGCGTTTAAAGAGATTAAACGTGCTTCTTGTACTTCCAACGTGATTATCAAACACACCCGTAGCTCCCATCAGTAACACCCCAATAGAATTTGTTCATTACGTATTTTAACATCTTTGTAGCATTATACTAAGGGAATCAACTGTGTTTAGAACCGATACCGCCGAAGGTAGCTAACCCTTCACTATTCCTCTATCTTAACAATAAACCTGCCAATATCTATAACAAAAAGGCTAGCCACAATTCATCATCATTTACGACATCTTATAGTTAAACCTTTAATTATAAAGTTCATATAAGTTTAAATTAACACAACCCAACCGTATACAAGTTTTCATAAGAAGGGCGCCACACAAGACTCATCTTGAGAATGGGAGCACTAAAACCACAACAACTTCGAATACAGTGCATAAAATATATGTCCAAGTATACAACGCCACCCCATGAACCCACACCTAACGCACGTTGTCCCTTCGAGGGACAACCGTTCCTTTCCTACCTAAGAATTTATTAGGAATATGGTGGGAGACAAGCCCTTCTTCGCAACCTGCGTCGTTTAACCCGTCTCCATTCTACATTGTCCCCTGTAAACTAGTGCTGATGGTGTTTTTTAAATTCAATGTGCTGACCTGTTGGGGGATGATGACTTGCCCATTGCTTTCTGAAACGAGAGTTAACATTGGTAATATACGTTGTCCGTCGTATTTAAAACGGGAGCTTGCTCGGGTGAGGTCACCGTTGCGGGTGCTTGAGTAGGAAGGACCCTATGGTGTGTGGAGCAGCTTGGAACGGCAAAGAATTGTTGTATGTGCTGGCCCTCAAGGAAGAAGTTGCCACCACCACCCCCTGGATTCATCCGGGGTTGGTACGACTGGGTTGGACTTGGTTTGGCGGGACTTGGTATGTATGAGCCCGAACCTCCGGGAATACCCGGTCCAGAGTAGCCCTCCGTAGCCTACAAACCAGATGAACAAATTATGCTGGACAAAAGGAATTTGAAGAATAAATTGTAGACGGAGTTGCAATAACCAATTCAAAAATGATAAGCAAAGTTCTATGTGAAACCGTACCTCTCTGGGTACAGCAATGACTATGTATATGCCAGATGTATAGTACAAACTATATTCAAGTTTCCTGTAAGAACCTTCTGCCTGAAACCGTAACTTTATTATGTCTAAAGGTTACACACACAAGAGCCATCACTCAATCTTCGATACAGTCGGACCAAAAAATTATAACTCCTCCTTCAACAGTAATCACGGAATTAGATCATCTCAAAAAAGTCAAAAAATGATGTGTTAAACATAAAAGGTACATCCATGGAAGAAAATTAGATGAAACTACTCAATCACCCTTAATAAACACGGCATTTTTGTATGTCAAAACACACACTGGTTTCATATCCCATCAAAAGGAAATACCACTTCATCCTAATCTGATAATTTAGTTTACATATACACCCAGAAACTAAAAAATTCAGAATTGATGGCTCAAAGGAATATTATAAGAAAACACATAGAACTCATGAAAACCATGCATAGTAAATGCCCAACTTATTCACTAAATTTCTCCTATTATAGTTCCACGAACATGGGATCCTCCGTCCACATAGAAAGGAATGACAGCTGGATTTTCTGCTGATCATGATACGCTGACTCTCATTTTCGGTACTTATATTTGGGATGGGATGAGACACTAGGTAGTAACAGATATCGTACAGACACAATAACAACTTACTATAAACTAAAGTAAACTCTTTCATTGTGTGTGAAAGCATTATTAATTTCACCAAACTAGTCCATGTCACCATGCATAGCTAATTCGCATGTAAAAAATATCCGAACTCAGGAAAAATACCTTGGAAGAACTAGTTCCTCCAGGATACCCACTGGGCTCTCTCGAGGATGAATTCGCGACCGTGGCTGATAGCCCTTCTCGGATATCGACTTGGCTCATATCCCTCTCGGACAGGCACGTCCTCTTCATGTGACCTGGAAGCCCGCAAGAAGTGCAGCAGTCTCTTCCCACCAAGCTTGACCTGTGTGGAAGATCCCGTCTCCTTGCGGCGCTTAGGGGCCCCCTGTGTCTTTGCTACTGAAGGTTCCTTCACAACATTCTGTTGCCTCATCCCAGCCTCACGGTCTACCGTGTTCCCTTTTTGCACCTGAAGCCGCCGTGCCAAAGAGGCTATTGCATCCCTCGCTACCGCAAAGTCAGCTACATCATCAGAAGCTAGTTTGGCAACAACATTCATTGCACTGCACAATGTGCCATACCTTAGTAGTCGACTGCCGTGCCCCGCTGTCCCTTCTGTTGATGATGCCGTCCATTCTTTGACATCAATACACCACTGCCTCAGTATCAAACCTGGTAGAATTTCTTCTAAACCCTCATACTTCATCATGCAAAATATGTGGCAGCAAGGAATACCTTTGCTATTCCACATCATACAATCACATTCAATCTTCGGCTCAGTCGGATCGTAAAGCACCTTGCGGATCCTACGACAGTTCCCCATGCTTGAGAACTTGTAGACGGACGTCGTGCTTATGCTGTCTTTCCCCAAAAACAACAAACTCCCAACCCCTTTTATTTGTTTTCTAACCTCCTTGAAGACTTTCCCGGTGTATAACTTCGAGGCAAACATCTCTATCTTGTCAAGACCGGTTGTCAGTACGAGCGTGTAATACAACGAATAAAATTGGGCCGTGACCTCATTATTGCGATAATCTTTAACCACCCTGTCCAAGCTGTGAACCAATTCCATCAGGCTATTTGTCGACTTAAGGAACCCTTTGATGAATGCATTTATTCCCTCACACCTCGAAGTTATCCTGTAGCCGGCGCAAAAAGTTCCCCGTAGATATGCCGTTGCCCAACTCTCTCTTAAATCATAGGTGCCTTTAACCCAGCTATTGTTCATCAGCCCTAGACTCTCTACAGTCGTTCTCCAATACTCCTCAAATTCCGCAACATCGAAGTTTGTGTAAACTGCCTTCTTAAACACCTTTCGAAATTCAGGTTCTTTTACCCTAAGCACATAGTTTTTTTCCAGGTGCCACCCACAGAGGCGATGCCTGGCTGAAGGCAACACATCCGCAATGGCTGCCCGCATTGGTTTATCCCAGTCGGTGACCACAACGGCAGGCTTCTTGTTATCCATGACATCAAGAATATTCAACAATACCCACCTATATGTACGGACCTCCTCGTCCTCCAGCAACGCAAAACCAAAAATTACCGTCTGCCTGTGATGATTTCTTCCAGAGAAGACTACTAGAGGCTTCTTGTACTTGTTGGACCGGTATGTTGCATCAAATGCAAGCACGTCACCGAACAGAGGATAATCCGCCATCATCTGCTCATCAGCTCAGAATAGGCTTCCAAGTCTGTCCTCTGCTGTTTTGGTATACCTGGCGACCGTCATTGTGTCAGCGTTGGCCTTACCCTCCAAATAACTTATCGTTGCTGCCGCGTCTCCGTCGTCTATTTGTGCTATTCGTTGGCTATGAACATAATTGTACAGATCCCTCTTCGTAAAACGAAGCCTCCGATAACCCCCTAATTGCCCAGCCATGTAAGCCATAATCTTTGAAGTAGCAATCCCGAACTTTTTCAGACTATCCACTTGAGCCTTATCACTCTCACTTAGTCTCTGATGACTTGGAAGAAGATGAGTAAACATGGTGGTAGCAAGAGGGTGGTTATGGTTGTCGTCTATCCTCCTGACTTTTCAAACTTGGTCTTGCAAATCATAGTAGATTTTCAACTTTGCTAAACAACCTGTGCGGCTCTCCAGCCTCTCCTCCCATACTCTTTCTGGATGATCGTAGTATTTCTCATGCCTTGTACCTTGACGATTACAAAAAAAGTCTCGTCTGACCAAAACACCATTTATTCGAGCCACGTCACCCTTCCTTACACCAAACCCCCTTAGGCGGGCAAACTGTTTGTATGCCGCATATGCATCTTCCTCGGTACTAAACACCTTGTCTACGAAATCCTCTGTTGACCTAAAACAGGGAGCATCACCCAGACATGTCTCTGGATCCGAGCTGACGCCACTCGCGTGGGGGTCATCACCCATCTCAGTCGCATCGGAGTCGTTGTCGATGGGGTCGTCCTCATCATCCCCACTCAAGGAGGACATTCCGAAGTACTCTTCTTCACTAACCCAATCTAAATCATCATATCCACCACTGAACTTAAAGCTCTAATCCATCCTCAATAACAAAGGAAGTCAATCACCTAGAAAATGTTTAGTCAGCAAAAAACTAACCATTAGCGTGGATGTGACTTACTTAACCTCTCGCAACGAATTAAGAAGTTATAAAAGACTTAGCATTTGTACATAGGTAAACCAAACTTTAACTAAAGCGGGTGATCCTCACCCTACAATATTGCTTTCTCGACCTAATGCAATCATTACTCCCAGATGAGAGAGATGCCGGAATAACCTCAACGCGAATGTATAGTAACAACCAGCAGGAATTTCAATAATTAAACACAAATCAGGCCTACCTATTAAACACTACTGCATACTTAATGCACATTATATAACCGGTGAACTCTTCAAGAAAGCAACAAGTACAACAAACTTACGTATAGTCGTCTCCAATCTTGGGTCAGAGTGTGGCGACCGTGGCAACAGATTTTTATGTTTGAGCATTCCCTCAATTCTTGCTCTCTTTCCAAAATCTTCGACCTAAATGAATGGTTCACGTGATCAATTCAGCTGAAATCCGAACATTAAAATAACAAAAAAAAAAACCACAGAACCACAACAATAACTGACTTAGTTGACAATTCCATAAAAGGGTAAATTCAAGTGTTTTGCACTCTCATTCTTGAGATACTCATCAGGTTGTGCCATTGGGGGAAACACTCTGTAACCACCCTTTTCACCTAACATGTTTGCAAGATCACAGACACTCACAAATTATTACAACGGGTCTTCTGACACCGCAGCTATTTCAGCCATTGAAAAAGGCTACGACAACTTTCATTAGTCCGACTAGCGTTAGTCTTGTTAGCGAACGAGATGCTTCCAAAAACGACTTCAACTTTCTGCGGTGAAATAAGAAAAAAAATTGGATCTTCTGAATAGCACATTTTACAATAAGTCAAGAAGCAAGCAATAGTTTGATCAACAACACAAACTCGAAGTATTGCATTGCCCATGCGGCATACACAACAGACACGAATACCATGGCAAAGAATTAAAAAGGAATGTGTAATCTATGCTAAAAATTAGTGCAGTTGCAATTCCTATCTGCCAAGAATTGAAATTCTCACAATTCATATATAATCATATACTTGATAGCATGCTTATTAATCTTATTAGGTACATTACTATAAATCATGTATTCCATAACAATGACTATATACGCTATGGGAGGAATACTTGAACGTTAAACATAATTAAAGAAAGAGGGATAAGAAATTTGAGCCACACTTAGCAATTGTAAATGAATCCCATAACTCTATTACTACAAGCATTCGATATTAAGGTTAGTCGAGACAAGTTGGCATTGTAGTGAAAGAAAAGTTAAACGAGGATAGTACGAAGGCAGTCAAATGTTCAGGAAAATTGGATAAACTAGATGCACATGCTCCTTAACGAAACCCAAAACCAAAAACATTAGAACAAAATTTCCATCAAGAAAACCTCTATTCGAAAAGTACTGAAGCATAACAAAACCATAGGCGAAGTGCTCGTAGTAGATGAGGGAAAAAAATGATACCAAGAGATTGTTCAAAAAGTGCACGATATCGCTTCCGTCTTTCCGAACATTTAAAACTACTACTAATGTAATTAGCTTAACCAAACAAAAAACTAAAAAAATCTTAACTACATCATTTAAATTCTCTTTGATTTCCCTTGTATTTAAGATATAAAAATCCCACCCAAGCACACTAATATAAAGGAAACTACAAGTAATGTGAGAAAGGATTCCAATCCCTTGAAAATGCATAACTTCACTAGCACCTTCACGGCTTCACCTTTAACCAAATATTAAATTAATCTCAATTAAAAACCATCTGTAAATAAACTTGCAAATGAAAATTGGTTAAAATTGGTTAAACAAGATTGCAGTTCAAGTGTCGGATGAAAAAATATTCAACCATACAAGATACATACCAAAATATTACCACGGGTAAAAAATATAGTTTGAAATACAAAATACAAATTCAAGATGAGCTAAACAATATATTTTTGTAGATAAATATATAATGACTGATTTTTGTAACTAACTTAGTATGTAAATACCACTTTTAAAAACGTTTTGCTAAATAAGTTAATGTCACCATAAGTCTATTACTACCAGCAACCATGGCTTAAGGTTTAGTCGAGAGAAGTAGGCATTCTAGTGATAGAAATTCAAATGGAGGAAAGTAAGAAGGAAGTAAAATGTTAAAGAAAATTCAGAACAAAAGTCTCATTGAAAGTGGTGTAAAGACAAAAGTAAAGTTGACAAATACAGAAAAGGATAAAGCAGCTACTCATACTCTTATGCCAGTTTCAAAACCAGAAACTTTGAAAGGGAAATTCAATTTAAATTTATAGATTCAATTCAATTCAGTTTATCCAATGCTATAAACCTCTAAAGCAAGACACAATTTTGAATACCATGAAATCGAACAGAGCAAAAACAATGACATTCATACCTGCGACGATGATCAAACCAGAACAACAGCAACTTCCGATCGCGCCTGCAGCGGAAGCGTCGACTGCCAGACGAAGGCAACGCGGGCTACGAGATGAATCCGTTCAACAATTCCACCGGCTTATATTTCAATCAGTAGGGACGGGGAGGAGAGACCAAGAAAGAAGTCGCCGACAGCTTCAATGCATGTGGGGAGGCAAGACGGGAGGTGAGGTTCGGAATCACCACGAAGCAGGAGAAAGAGCTTCTTCAAGGCATTGGCAAGCGCAGTCCAGGGAAAATGAAATGACATGCGTGTTAGAGAGAGGTGACAAACCCCAATTTGAGGGTTTATCTTGTGCTGATTTCAGGGGTTTTATCAATGATTCCACACACTTTCTATATGAAAATACAAGATTTTGCATTCCTTTCCTAGTTTTGCCTCATGAATGAAAACATGCTTATTTCGCACTAAAATAGATACATTTCTAATCTTCTCTTGATGCCATTCGATGCCGTGACTTGTGTGTTAAGTGGTTTCAGGATATAGAGTAGGAATGGACCGAAAGAGAGAAGGAAGACGGGTACAAAGGAAGGAAGCATGAGGATTAAGCTTTGAAAATTTCCGCATGGGCGCGTGCGCGCACTTGGCGCGCCCGCGCGGATAGGGCAATGTGAAGCCAAAGCCAAGAGCCGGCTTGAGAAGCGGCTGAGCCAGGATCTTCATGGATGCGCACGCGTACATCACGCCTCCGCGCACATTACAAGACGTCTCAACGGCGCGTGCGCGTACCTTGCGCGTGCGCGCCGATTTGTGAATATGATTTTTTTAAGAAGTCACGTGACTTAGGCGTGGAGGTAGTTAAGGATCCCACTTTTGGAGAAACACCTTGGCGGGAAAAGCTTAAGAAGACCAAAGGAACAAGGGTTAAGAGGTCGCAGTCATTGTGAAGAGGCACAAATGGTCACCACTGAACACGAGCAACCGAGTTATCGACTCAGGGTAGGCGCGGCATGGGCGACCTCAAGAAGCTAGTACCTAAGGATTCCAATTGTGGCCGCGGTTGACGATCTAGGTGCTTGATTTTTCCTCCATGCAACAAACGATGTAAAGCTTCAGAGATAGCGCTGGAAGGGCGAGGAAGGGAGGTTTGGGGCTGTTAAGGAAGGGCAGGTCTCTGCGTGGGTACTGGGTAGTGCTTCGGGTCGGGCTGGGTTCTATTTGTGTGGGCTGGGTCAATTCTTTGGCCTAAGGCTATGTCCAAAAACACAAACAAACAAAAAAACCTTGGCTTACTGGCTCAGCCACCCCTAACATAAAGCAAGAGACAAGCCATGCAACAAATCAGCCAGGTGTCCATCTCATATTCATTAAAAGAGAATATCTGTAAATCTATATCAAATAGCATCTGTACCATAGATTAACCCTTTATTATTATGTAAACTGTGGTAAGTAACCACGGTTTTCAATGTACACATAAACCGTTGTAAGTTGACACGGTTTATGAGTGAATATGTATGAACATAAACCGTGGTAGGTAGCCACAGTTTACAAAGGCAAAAAAATGAGCATAAAACCCTCTAACCTGCCACGGTTTATGAAGAGAAGAATTATATATATATATATGAGTGAGATTCAAGCTGCTAAAGAGATCATTATCACAATGGCAAGTGAGGAAGAGAGTTTTATTGTCTTAGTGCATTGCTCTGGGAAAATCAAAAGAAGCAAAAAATATGGTGTGAAGTTCACTGACAAAGAACCATTGAGTGTATTTATCAGTTCATCAAGCACTTTGTCAGATGTAAAGAACAGCATCTTGCATAAGCTTGGGATATTTGGGAGCAAGTGGGTGAAGAAGCTATTCTACAAGATTCCCATCGCAGTTGTCTCGACCGGTGTTAAGTATGATACGTTTGTGCTAGCGGCTGATGAAGATATTAGGGTTCTGTTTCATTGTGTTAGGAGTTTTTCGGAGGTTAGAATACACGAGTATACGAAGTTGGAGGTTGGTGTCGATAGTTCTGGGGCATCAGCTCCAGTTCATAGCTCGACTGCCGCGGGTGGTGCGTCTAGTTCGATGCCTGCGGCCGGACCATCTGTTCCGCAGGTCGCATCCCCTTCTTTTGCGGCTGATTTAGATCGAACGGAGGCAATTGCTTCTGTACCATTGGAGAATCCTAGAGTCTGGCAGTAGGCATTTGAGGTTGATACCGCTGGTGGCATGATTCATGATGTTCAAGGATTCAGGGAACCTGATCGAGTAGAGAATGCAATGCGGGACGATGACTCTGACGAGGAGCCTGTAGATATCATTAGGGACAACGATGATGACACTGGTGTTAATCCACATACACAGCACGGGCCCTTCAAGTCCTGGCACACAGTAGTATCCTCCACACTTCTCCACTCTAAACTTGGAGGCTCTGGGTCAACAGGCAGACGGAGGTGCTACAATTGGGGGTTCTTCTACTGAATTTCAGATTGGGCAATCATTCCATAATAAAGATGAAGTTGTTCTGAGTGTGAAGGACTATAGCATCTGTCGAGGTGTTGAGTACAGAGTCTTGGAATCGGATCATCTGAAGTATCATGGAAAATGCAAGGAGTTCAGCAAGGGTTGTAGTTGGTTGATTCGCATATCACTTCGTGCACGAAAGGGCACTTGGGAGGTTATGAGGTACAATGGTCCGCACACTTGCTTGGCCACCTCTATTTCCAGTGATCACCGACAGCTTGATTACCACGTTATCTATGCGAGGATTTATCCGTTGGTTAGGGCGGATGCTGCCGTTACGGTAAAGGTCCTGCAACAAGCAACAGAAGCCGATTACGGGTTCGGGCCTAGTTATAGGAAGGTTTGGATGGCAAAACAGAAGGCAGTAGCACAAATATATGGAGATTGAGAAGAGTCGTATGCCGAGTTGCCACGTTGGATGCTAGGGGTACAGTCGACCATGGCCGGGACAGTAACTGTGTTGAAGACTTTCCTATTTGACTTGGGGATAAGGTCGATGAGTCAACGGTGTACTTTCATCGTCCTTTCTGGACATTTCCACCCTGCATCGAGGCCTTTCGGCATTGCAAGCCCCTGGTGAGTATTGACGATACCCACTTGTATGGCAAGTATGGAGGCACGTTACTGTTGGCGATATCGCAGGATAGGAACTCGAATATCCTCCCCATAGCCTTCGCCCTTGTGGAGGAAGAAAATGCGGAGTCATGGTCATTCTTCTTGTCCAATGTACGATCGCATGTGACATCGCAGGAGGGTATTCTTGTTATCTCTGACAGGTATAATGGCATCAAGGCTGCAATTAAGGCCCTCGAGAATGGTTGGCTGCCTCCACATGCTTTTCGAGCGTTCTGTATTCGTCATGTGGCAGCGAATTTTAGCCTTAGCTTTAAAGGTAAAGATGCAAGGAGGATGCTGGTGAATGCTGCCTATGCAAAGACTGAAGCAGAGTTTTATTACTGGTTTGACATCATACGGAATGAGAATCCGGCCTTGTGTGACTGGGCCAACCGGATGGAGTATGACAAGTGGACCCAACATGAGGATAGCGGTAGACGGTTTGGGCACATGACAATTAACATTGGTAAATGTGTGAATTCCGTGTTAAAGGGAACTCGCAACCTTCCGGTCACTTCGTTGGTTAAGTCAACTTACGGGAGGCTTGCTGAGCTATTCGTGGTCTGCGGACAGACGGCGGAGGCACAACTGGGATCTGGGTATGAATTTTGTCAGGCGTTGGAGAAGGCTATTGATCGGAACATAAAAGACTCCAGGTGTCAGGAGGTGTATCGTATGACTGAGGTCTTCAACGTGTACAAGCAAGGGTTTTTTCCGCCTATCCCAGAAGGCCTATGGCCCCATATGCTGGACCAACAGTCATTCCTGATCCTAACATGAGTTGTGCAAGGGAAGGACGTCCGAAGGCAACCAAGATCCGCAGTAGCATGGATCAGTCTGTTGAGAACCACCCGAAGCACTGTGAGCTCTGCCGTCAGCCTGGTCATACGCGGAGGAACTGTGACCAGCGAAGACATGCTGCTGCCGGAGATGGTTAGATGTTATGACGTTTATGATCTTGTTTTTGTTGTCTAAGTTGTATTAGGAATTCTTACTTTGAGTAATGTTAGGTATTGAGTCAATGAATGTCGTTCGTTTGTTCAGTGTATTAAGTTCGTCTGTTTAACTCCTTTTATTTTAGATGTTTAATTGAAACACGTTGGTATGCTTATGAATGAGCGTAATAGTTGTGACAAGTGAGTTCATAACCATAGTTCAGAAAACATATATAAGACACATACATATAATAAAATATACAACAACAGTCTGAAACATAA